>NC_090320.1:142969755-143274718 GCF_040869045.1 Eurosta solidaginis
AGGTGTACCGCGTACTTTCAAAGAAATTTGCGCTGTCAGTAAAATAAGTAAAAAAGAAATTGGACGCTGTTTTAAACTGACACTTAAAGCTCTTGAAACAAGTGTGGATTTGATTACTACAGCAGATTTCATGTCCAGGTTCTGCGCAAATCTGGGTAATTTTATTCATTATATTTTTTTTTACATATAAAGGGTATTCGTGCAAAACGTTGTAAACGCTTGTTACTAAAAACCCTAACTTCTTAAGACTACCGTTAATATTAATCTCTTCCAGTGCTCATATATAAACTCGGCGAATATTATATTTTTAAAGGTTTATTTTTTGCTTTCCTGAAAAATTATGATCGTCGCTCACAACGTTATTCCCGATATTCTTTTATAAGTATATTAGAGTAGTTAAAAAAATATTCTTTTGGAAATTCATATTCGTTGGCGCGTAACATTGTTCCTTTTGATATAAAATCAGACGCATCTTTTATTTGAGAAAAGTTTTTTTTTTGGTCGCGCTACTCTTATTTTATATGTAATAGTAGGGGAGCCGACTGCAAAAAACATGTTGCATGTTGTATTCAAATGGGACCAGTATAACACATTTACTGGTATCTGGGACAACCTGAAACCGTGGACTTGCCAGATCCTAGCTTGGCAGGATCGTGGTAATTCGTCGATGAAAAGTAAATTTTCGGCAAAAATATGTTGCATAGTGTATTCAAATAAAATGTTCAAATTATGAGAGTTCGCAACGCCCCGACCCCAAAAGTACCAACTTGCCACCTCCTATCCTCGAAGAAACCCTTGGCAAATCGGTTCAAAGAAGGAGCAATTGCACCAAAATATTTTGCATAGTGTATTCAAATGAAATATTCAAATTATAAAAGCTGGCAACGCCCCGACCCTAAAAGTAACGACTTGGCACCTCCTATCCTGGAAGAAACCCTTGGCATGTCGGTTCAAAGGACACGGTATGCTTGAACTATGTTTTATTCCGAAATCATACTATCTCGGTTTTTTTGCAGATTCCTTCCTTGTGAGTCAATTCGTTGGTCTAGTCGAGCACATAAAATCTGCATACTTAGGGTTTCTAATATATCCTCAAATTTTGGAGTTAGGGATCAAAACCCCTTTTTCATAGGTTGATGCATATAATATTCTACATACGCAACAACAGTATACAAACTGTTAATTTGTAAAATGTCATATATATGTCTTGTACATAATTAGCATCGATGAAATGTGTAGCTTATTCTTTGCACTGAATCCGCCCCATTACGCTAGGCTGATTGAAAAATAGAAATTTCAACTCTTATTCAAGAATTCAAACATGGAGCGTTTGGTGTAAAGCGCACAAAAAATTAATTAGCGGCATCACCGGTGGACCTTACCCTTCAACATACCATCGATGCTAATAAAGCAAACACTTGAACAGGTATAACCCACTTCAGAAATTCGATTTCTGCCAGGCAACGATGGGCTCTTAGTCACAGTATGAGAACTAAGGTATTATCTCACGTATTCCAACAGGCCGTACTTACAAACAGTGATGATATGTGACCTGGAATCATGAAACGGGAATCATGAAATTGAATCATGAATTGTGCGAAAACAAGTTTTCGAGAAAAACGCATTTAAAGGTTTTGTTTAGCTTGACTCTCTGTAGCAGCCGGCCGTTGTGAGCGAATTTTGTAAGTAAGTAACTTCCCGATAAGCTACAATCTTGAAACTTGGAATATAGTTCAGAACCCGATGACAATGCAATAATAAGAAAAAAACTCCGATAGGTGGCGCATGGATCGAAATATTAAAAAAAAAAAAAGTATATGTGGTCCGATTTGCCTTTAAATGCGATTTGTGAAAAAACTAAGAAAGATAGAAAACTGCGGTTTGTTCAATTGGAAAGAGGATTAAATTTCTTATAAGAATTACTTAAAAAGTGAAGAACGGTATTTTCACAAAGAGGTCGTTTCATGATTCCAGGTTACATATTCATATGCATTGCAAAAGAGTCGAATCTAAAAAGACCGAAATAATATCGAAAGCATAATTTAGGTTGTGAAAAAGTCAATAAATCCATTTCCTTCAAATAATCACAAGGACTTTCTCTTCAATATATCCACTGGTAGAGCAGCTTCGTCTGAAGTTGCAGACTTCTTTCTAAACGTCGTGTCACTGGGGAAAAAAACAGAAGGTAACTTTTATGGAAAATGTTTCTACGGCACCTGGTAGTTTTGAAAAATCGAATAAGCGGAATATAATTTCGAATTTTTCCTCTCAATGTGCAAAAAAGAAAATTAGCAGTAAAGATGGGGAACGGCTTTGCTTAAGATGGAAAGAGATGTTTTGGAAGGCTTTTGAGTATAGCTGCGAAAAAAAGTAGATATTGAATTTCAACTAGCTCTGGTACCTCCAGCGGGTCTACCACGTTATCCCCAAAATCAAAATCCCCAAAACAAAATCCCCAAATCAAAATCCCCAAAATCAAAATCCCCAAACTTATAATCCCCAACACAAAATCCCCATTTTATGTGTGAAATAAATTCAAATTAGGTTTAAAATCGCCGCGACCAAAAAGGGCTAATAATCCATACCAACTTTCTGCATAGGCGGCCTTCGGCCTCGCTTATAAAAAATAACCCTGGGCTACGCCATGCCAAGTCCGGGTGTGTGGTATAACCGTGGCTACCGCCACGATGATGTCCTTCTGCGTAGTACACGCTTCTGTCAGCTTGTTCGAATTAGAGCGACTAGCAGTCCTATATATGTATTGCCAAAACATGAATATATAGTTATACATACATAAATATGAATGAAAGAGGAAAGAGATATTGCTATTTTTTGCACGGTCATGATGCTTATCATAGCACTGGGATTTTGCGTTTGGGTATTTTTTTCTCTTTGGGGATTTTTTGTTTGGGTATTTTTTTGGGGGGATTTCGTGGCACTCCCACCTCCAGCATTATTTCAGAATTCGGGAGAAATGAATCGTACCGAAAAATCAGCGTTGGCAAAACTTTTGACATCTCGCGCCAACCCAGTGTGTCCCCCTTCTGTTAATGTGGATGTAATCGACGGTTTCTCTTTTATATATCATATTGGAGCCTCACTCCCACAAACATGCGGAAAGTTGGCCGAATCCATCTTGCAAAGAGTATGTAGCACTTCGTCAACAGAAATTCATCGGGAGTGCCACGAAATCCCCAAACACAAAATCCCCAAAGAAAAAAATACCCAAACACATAATCCCCAAATTCAAAATCCCCAAAATCAAAATCCCCAAACACAAAATCCCAGTGCTATGATAAACATCATGACCGTGTAAAAAATAGCCACATCTCTTTCCTTTTTCATTCATATTTATGTATGTATAACTATATATTCACGTTTTGGCAATACATATTTTTATTTATCCATATATAGGACTGTTAGTCGCTCTAATTCGAACAAGCTAACAGAAGCGTGTACTACGCAGAGGGTCTACCACGTTATCCCCAAAATCAAAATCCCCAAAGAAAAATTCCCCAAATCAAAATCCATAAAATCACAATCCCCAAACACAAAATCACCAACCGACAATCCCCGAACTCATAACCCCCAAAATCAAAATCCAAAAGATCAAAATCCCCAACACCAAATCCCTATTTTATGTGTGAAATAAATTCAAATTAGGTTTAAAATCGCCGCGACCAAAAAAGGCTAATAATCCATACCAACTATCTGCATAGGCGGCCTTCGGCCGCGCTTATAAAAAAGAACCCTGGGCTACACCATCCAAGTCCGGACGTGTGTCATGACCGTGGCTACCGCCACGGTGATGTCCTTCTGCGTAGTACACCCATTTATTTTAGTATAGGTGAGGCTTGCAATTTAATATGATTGAATTATTGCGATTAATAGTTCCACATATGCATAGGTAAAAATATATATAGTCATAAAATTAAAATATGGTTATACATACATAAATACGAATTTTAGCTCAGATCGAACAATGTTTTTGCTATTTTTTACACGGTAATATAGTTTATTCAAACCATGGAAATTTTGTTTGGGGATTTGATTTTGGGGATTTTTTCTTTGGGGATTTTGATTTTGGGGATTTTTACTTTGGGATTTTGATTTTGGGGATTACTTATTTGGGGATTCTTTTTTCCTTGGGGATTTTGTGGCACTCCCTACGCAGAAGGACATCACCGTGGCGGTAGCCACGGTTATCCACACACCCGGACTTGGCATGGCGTATACAAGGGTTATTTTTTATAAGCTCGGCCGAAGGCCCACTATGCAGAAAGTTGGTATGGATTATTAGCCTTTTTTGGTCGCGGCGATTTTAAACCTAATTTTAATTTATTTCACACATAAAATGGGGATTTTGTGTTGGGGATTATGAGTTCGGGGATTTTGATTTTGGGGATAACGTGGTAGACCCAAATTCATCTAGTCTTCGATATATACTTTCATCCATGTATCAAAAATCTTCAAAGGCAGACTGGTAAAGAATTTGACGTTCCATTCACTATACGTGGTCCGCTTCAAACACGTCCAAATGGCTTTGTAGGTAGCTTGAAAATTTTTCGTTTAAGATGGAAGTTCTACAAGAATTCACTTGTAATATGTATAATGTGAAATGCTGCGCCAGTGTCAACAATGCAAGGTTATAAATTTTCCAAAGGATGTACGGAACAACAAAAAATAATTAAAAATGTATTAAGAAAATTAAAGGCTTTGACTCAAGTACTATTCCACCATACTGGAAATCCCTTAAGCAAAAATTATTAAGGACAGCTTACGTCAGTTCTATGTGGCTAAACGCGACTGAATCAACTTGTGTTAAGTTTCCTGCGGATGAATGTGGTTGGTTTAATGATCACGGAATTTTTAAATCACGCTGGATCGACGGTGAATCGGTACCTCTTGATATTGGTGAGGTGTTGAGATTTTCTATAAACAGTTCGGAAGAAAATGTGGAGACTGAATACTACGATGAAATGGTGTTGGCCGGAGATGAACCTGATATAGAATAAGTACTTTTTGCACAGTTAAAATAAGATAAGGTAAATATATTCACTTTGAGGTAAATGAAACTGAAAAATATTTAGAAAAAAACGTGCATTATGGTGCTCCTTATTTCGGAAATGTGATCTTTATTGGCATTGCATATAACAATACAACAAAGGCGCAGACTAATGTAAACATATTTTCTTTAATTTATGAATACAGCCATGTTGGTTATTTCATCATGATTGAAATAATAAATAATCTCTAAACCGTATGCAAATATAATACTTAGTATTAAATCTATTTGAAATAGTGGAAAGAACTGTGAACTTAAAACCTGCAAATTTTTTTTCCTGTCACGTATATGAGAAAATAAGATTACCCTTCATGCAAAATTTCAGATCGGTAAAAGATGTAATATATCGTGCACCACCTTTGAACCGACTTGCCAAGGGTTTCTTCCAGGATAGGAGGTGACAAGTCCGTTGCCAGCTCTCATAATTTGAACATTTTATTTGAATACACTATACAACATATTTTCGCCGAAAATTGACTTTTCATCGATGAATTACCACGATCCTGCCAAGCTAGGATCTGGCAAGTCTACGGGTTGAGGTTGCCCCAAATACCAGTAAATGAGTTATACTGGTCCCATTTGAATACAACATGCAACATGTTTTTTGCAGTGGGCTCCTGGACTATAAAGGAATGTTGAGTTACTTAGAATGGACACAGTGTGAAATCAGTTATATTAAAACAACGTTAGTACTGAGCGCAGTTTGCATTTTTTCGTGTTCAAGCTCGTTACTTTCCAAAAAAAATTGATTTAGCTACTTTAATGTATATGCCTATATAGTTTAACAAAACATTTACTTTAGACCTTCCAAACATGGTTCAACGGGCAGCTACATACATAGCAAAAAAAGCCGTCGAAATGGACATTGTTCCGGGAAGATCACCAATTTCAGTTGCTGCTGCTGCTATTTACATGGCTTCCCAGGTATGTTCCTATTATCCTGAAATCCAGCAATCGCCTTCTCCTAGATGCTAAAATATGCCAAAGTGCTAAATCAAACAAACTTCAAGAATTTTTGGAGATTTCACTAAGTTGCAATTCTGAAACTCAAGAAGCCTAGCTGAAATTCAAGTGGAGCAGTAAGAGCTGTCAAAATTGGGTTTGTCGGCAATGTCTCAAATACCACATTGTGCTAGTTATTGCTGGATTTGGCAGGTTGTGTTCCTTAATTTTACATCGCACATTATCTTGATTTATAAAATTTAAAATATGCAAAATACAAGTGGGTTCGAGTTCGAGTTCAAGGCCAGAACAATAATTTGTATGATAATTATCAGAGCTGCTCAACCCCTATACACTTGCAGACATAGATAAAAATTTACACTACACAAAAAAAATTATATCACACTCTTACACTTATAATTAAAATTCATTTGAAAATGCCTGAGTTTCTTATGAAAGTGCAAAGAGAAAGCACTTCCATATGGAAGCTCACGCACTTGGCTATGATAAACAAATTTACACCGATAAATTGACAACTTAAAATTATGCAAAAATTTTTAGCACTGAAAAAAATGTGTATTCAAAATTGATTGATTAAGAAAATTAAATTTACTCCATCCATTTACGGGTTTGACCTCAGAATTTGAGATAAGACTTGGAAATTTAAATACGCCTTTATTTTGACATTATATTAATGGTATTAAAAGTCATGATAAATCACATGTGTGCGTCTTGAGTCGTTCGAGACTCGGGATCGAAAAATCGCGCTTCCTTTGTCTTGATCGAGTTTTACGCTCTGTGCGAAGTTGAACATCACGAAATTCTCCAAGTCCAGCCTGAAGTATTTTTTCGTGTTCTCAATCATTTCCGAGTTAAGGCTCGAACAGTTGCCGACACTTAGCAGCAACCTATTTATATTAGATAATAATGAAGCGAACTCTTTGAAATATAGTATTTGGACTAACATTGCGTTCGACAGCAACATCTATTCAAAAATGTATAAAGTGCGCGTGGCTCCACCCTTATTGGACTCAGTTTTACCCACAATTCCGAAGCTATAACTCTGGTAATAATTGACGTATCGGAATGCAATATTTATTAATGACAATAAAAAATGAAATAATTATCAACCGGTGATGAATGAAGTTGTTGTGCCGGATAAAAGGTGGCTTATTATCTATGTCTCGATTATGTTAATATACGTATAACCTGATATTTTAAATTTTATATAAAGTATGTTCTGACATACACCATACACCATAGCTAGAGGTCTATATTATTTTTTGGGAATTAAGTTTAATTGCTCTTGAGTATTGTGATAGTATAGAGATTTACGAAATGTTTTAAGCAATCAACACATTGAAACTTTTAACCTTTAGCAACATTTATTTAGCTTGCTCCGCGTACCACACCGGAGATCCTGGGTTCACGGGCAAAGCAACATCAAAATTTTAGAAACAGGTTTTCTCAATTATAAGAAATTTTTTTAAGCTGATTTTTTGCCGCTGATTTAGCAAGAACTCCGTGTGTATTTGTGCCATGAAAAGCTTCTCAGTAAAAATTCATCTGCCTTGCAAATGCCGTTCAGAGTCGGCATAAAATATGTAGGTCCAGTACCGCCAATTTGTAGGGAAAATTTGAAAGGAGCACGACATATTGGAAGAGAAGCTCGGCCTAAAATCTCTTCGAAGATTATCGCGCCTTACATCTATTTTTTGATCGAAAAATAATTTTAGTTTTTATTATTATTATTTTTTAATTGGAATAGTAGATAGAAAATTTTTAAGGCCTGTCAGAGCTGCGCAGACAGATCCATTTCGAAGATTGCTAAGCCTTCATCATTAGTACGCACTATATTTTATCAGCGTTACGCCATTTGTTTCAAATCACTGATAATGTTGGATTTTTATTTACTTTTAATTACAATGTGAAATTTACATGTGCTCTTGCTTTATTAACATTTATTTTTGTTTTATCGGCCTCTTGATAAAGGATTCCAGGTTCAAATTCGAACTCAATGCCAGAACCATAACTTGTATGATAATTATTGTTCCTTTAATTTTTCTGTAGTTGAAATTCTTTTCTATAACAGCTAGACGTGGTGATGGTCGGATACGATTGTAAACAGTCCGATCATCGCAGGAGTGCGGGTTCAAATCCCACTCCCGGGAGAAAAGGCTTTGAAGAGATTTACAAGGTAAAATCAAAACAGTTGCCGCCTGGTCTGTCCTGATGTCAATTTCTTTAATTTTTTCCCAAACAATAAAAATGTAGAATGCTTTTGGCCGTAAATATAAACTATTTTAAATTTTAATAAAACTTAATAAATTGTATAGGGAGTGGGCCATACTTCTACAGGTGGACGCCATTTCGGGATATCGCCATAAAGGTGGACCAGGGGTGACTCTAGAATGTGTTTGTACGATATGCATATCAAATGAAAGGTATTAATGAGGGGTTTAAAAGTGAGTGGGCCGTAGTTCTATAGGTGGATGCCTTTTCGAGGCATCGCCATTAAGGTGGACCAGGGGTGACTCTAGAATGTGTTTTTAAGATATGGGTATCAAATGAAAGGTGTTAATGAGTATTTTAAAACGGAGTGGGCCTTAGTTCTATAGGTGGACGCCTTTTTGAGATATCGCCATAAAGGTGGACCAGGGGTGACTCTAGAATGTGTTTGTACGATATGGGTATCAAATGAAAGGTGTTAATGAGTATTTTAAAAGGGAGTGATCCTTAGTTCCATAGGTGGACGCCTTTTCGAGATAACGCCATAAAGGTGGACCAGGGGTGACTCTAGAATGTGTTTGTACGATATGCATATCAAATGAAAGGTATTAATGAGGGGTTTAAAAGTGAGTGGGCCGTAGTTCTATAGGTGGATGCCTTTTCGAGGCATCGCCATTAAGGTGGACCAGGGGTGACTCTAGAATGTGTTTTTAAGATATGGGTATCAAATGAAAGGTGTTAATGAGTATTTTAAAACGGAGTGGGCCTTAGTTCTATAGGTGGACGCCTTTTTGAGATATCGCCATAAAGGTGGACCTGGGGTGACTCTAGAATGTGTTTGTACGATATGGGTATCAAATGAAAGGTGTTAATGAGTATTTTAAAAAGGAGTGATCCTTGGTTCCATAGGTGGACGCCTTTTCGAGATAACGCCATAAAGGTGGACCAGGGGTGACTATAGAATCTCCTTGTAAGATATGGGTATCAAATGAAAGGTGTTAATGAGTAATTTAAAAAGGAGTGGGCCTTAGTTCTATAGGTGGACGCCTTTTTGAGATATCGCCATAAAGGTGGACCAGGGGTGACTCTAGAATGTGTTTGTACGATATGGGTATCAAATGAAAGGTGTTAATGAGTATTTTAAAAGGGAGTGATCCTTAGTTCCATAGGTGGACGCCTTTTCGAGATAACGCCATAAAGGTGGACCAGGGGTGACTCTAGAATCTCCTTGTAAGATATGGGTATCAAATGAAAGGTGTTAATTAGTATTTTAAAAGGGAGTGGGTTTTAGCTCTATAGGTGGACGCCTTTTCGAGATATCGCCATAAAGGTGGACCAGGGGTGACTCTAGAATGCGTTTGTACAATATGGGTATCAAATGAAAGCTGTTAATGAGTATTTTAAAAGGGAGTGGGCCTTAGTTCTACAGGTGGACGCCTTTTCGAGATATCGCCATAAAGGTGGACCAGGGGTGACTCTAGAATGCGTTTGTACAATATGGGTATCAAATGAAAGGTGTTAAAGAGTATTTTAAAAGGAGTGGGCCTTAGTTCTATAGGTGGACGCCTTTTCGAGATATCGCCATAAAGGTGGACCAGGGGTGGCTCTAGAATGTGTTTGTACAATATGGGTATCAAACGAAAGGTGTTAATGAGTATTTTAAAAGAGAACGGGCCTTAGTTCTATGGGTGGACGCCTTTTCGAGATATCGCCATAAAGGTGGACCAGGGGTCACTCTAGAATGCGTTTGTACAATATGGGTATCAAATGAAAGCTGTTAATGAGTATTTTAAAAGGGAGTGGGCCTTAGTTCTATAGGTGGACACCTTTTCGAGATATCGCCATAAAGGTGGACCAGGGGTGACTCTAGAATTTGTTTGTACGATATGGGTATCAAATGAAAGGTGTTAATAAGAATTTTAAAAGGGAGTGGGCCTTAGTTCTATAGGTGGATGCCTTTTCGGAATATCGTTATAAAGGTGGACCAGGGGTGACTCTAGAATGCGTTTGTACAATATGGGTATCAAATGAAAGCTGTTAATGAGTATTTTAAAAGGGAGTGGGCCTTAGTTCTATAGGTGGACGCCTTTTCGAGATATCGCCATAAAGGTGGACCAAGGATGACCCTAGAATTTGTTTGTACGATATGGGTATCAAATGAAAGGTGTTAATAAGTATTTTAAAAGGGAGTGGGCTTTAGTTCTATAGGTGGACGCCTTTTCGAGATATCGCCATAAATGTGGACCAGGACCGCTCTCTTTTAAAATACTCATTAACACCTTTCGTTTGATACCCATATTGTACAAACACATTCTAGAGCCACCCCTGGTCCACCTTTATGGCGATATCTCGAAAAGGCGTCCACCTATAGAACTAAGCCCCACGCCCTTTTAAAATACTCATTAACACCTTTCATTTGATACCCATATCGTACAAACATATTCTAGAGTCACCCCTGGTACACCTTTATGGCGATATCTCGAAAAGGCGACCACCTATAGAACGAAGGCCCACTCCCTTTTAAAAATACTCATTAACACCTTTCATTTGATACACATATTGTACAAACGCATTCTAGAGTCACCCCTGGTCCACATTTATGGCGATATCTCGAAAAGGCGTCCACCTATAGAACTAAGGCCCACTCCCTTTTAAAATACTCATTAACTGCTTTCACTTGATACCCATATTGTACAAACGCATTCTAGAATCACCCCTGGTCCACCTTTATGGCGATATGCGAAAAGGCGTCCACCCATAGAACTAAGGCCCGCTCTCTTTTAAAATACTCATTAACACCTTTCGTTTGATACCCATATTGTAGAAACGCATTCTAGAGTCACCCCTGGTCCACCTTTATGGCGATATCTCGAAAAGGCGTCCACCTATAGAACTAAGGCCCACTCCCTTTTAAAATACTCACTAACACCTTTAATTTGATACCCATATCGTAGAAACAAATTCTAGAGTCAGCCCTGGTCCACCTTTATGGCGATATCCCTAAATGGCGTCCACCTATAGAACCATGGCCCTCTTAAAATACTCTTTGATACCATCCATTTGATACACATGTCATACAAACACATTTCAGGGTTACCCTAGATTAATTTTCCTACCCGAACTTAGCCTTCCTTACTTGTTTATACTCAGTTGAGCAGAGCACTCATCTCAGATCGCTAATTAAAATGAACAATATCGGACTATAACCACGCCCACTTTTTCGATATCGAAAATTTCGAAAAACCGAAAAAGTGCGATAATTCATTACCAAAGACAGATAAAGCGATGAAACTTGGTAGGTGAGTTGAACTTATGACGCAGAATAGAAAATTAGTAAAATTTTGGACAACGGGCGTGGCACCGCCCACTTTTAAAAGAAGGTAATTTAAAACTTTTGCAAGCTGTAATTTGGCAGTTGTTGAAGATATCATGATGGAATTTGGCAGGAACGTTACTCCTATTACTATATTTATATGTTAGCAAAATCGGAGAAGGACAAAACCCACTTAAAAAAAAAAGTTTTTTAAGTAAAATTTTAACAAAAAATTTAATATCTTTACAGTATATAAGTAAATTATGTCAACATTCAACTCCAGTAATGATATGGTGCAACACAATACAAACATAAACAAAAATTTCAAAATGGGCGTGGCTCCGCGCTTTTTCATTTAATTTGTCTAGGATACTTTTAATGCCATAAGTCGAACAAAAATTTACAACTCCTTTTGAAATTTGGTAGGGGCAAGATTTTATGACGTTAACTGTTTTCTGTGAAAATGGGCGAAACCGGTTGAAGCCACGCCCAGTTTTTATACACAGTCGTCCGTCTCTCCTTCCGCATGGCCGTTAACACGATAACTTGAGCAAAAATCGACATATCTTTATTGAACTTAGTTCACGTATTTATCTGAACTCACTTTATCTTGGTATAAAAAATGAAGAAATCCGACTATGACCACGCCCGCTTTCTCACTATCGAAAATTACGAAAAATTAAAAAAATGCCATAATTCTATACCAAATACGAAAAAAAGGGATGAAACATGGTAATTGGATTGGTTTATTGACGCGAAATATAACTTTAGAAAAAACTTTGTAAAATGGTTGTGACACCTACCATATTAAGTAGAAGAAAATGAAAAAGTTCTGCAGGGCGAAATAAAAAACCCTTGAAAACTTGGCAGGTATTACATATATAAATAAATTAGCGGTATCCAACAGATGATGTTCTGGGTCACCCTGTTCCACATTTTGGTCGATATCTGGAAAACGCCTTCACATATACATCTACCACCACTCCCTTTTAAAACTCTCATTAATACCTTTAATTTGATACCAATATCGTACAAACACATTCTAGAGTCACCCCTGGTCCACCTTTATGGCGATATCTCGAAAAGGCGTCCACCTATAGAACTAAGCCCCACGCCCTTTTAAAATACTCATTAACACATTTCATTTGATACCCATATCGTACAAACATATTCTAGAGTCACCCCTGGTCCACCTTTTTGGCGATATCTCGAAAAGGCGACTACCTATAGAACGAAGGCCCACTCCCTTTTAAAAATACTCATTAACACCTTTCATTTGATACCCATATCGTACAAACAAAGTCTAGAGTCACCCCTGGTCCACCTTTATTGCGATACCTCGAAAAGGCGTCCACCTATAGAACTAAGGCCCACTCCGTTTTACAATACTCATTAACACCTTTCATTTGATACCCATATTGTACAAACGCATTCTCGAGTCACCCCTGGTCCACCTTTATGGCGATATCTCGAAAAGGCGACCACCTATAGAACTAAGGCCCACTCCCTTTTAAAATACTCATTAACTGCTTTCACTTGATACCCATATTGTACAAACGCATTCTAAAATCACCCCTGGTCCACCTTTATGGCGATATGCGAAAAGGCGTCCACCCATAGAACTAAGGCCCGCTCTCTTTTAAAATACTCATTAACACCTTTCGTTTGATACCCATATTGTACAAACGCATTCTAGAGTCACCCCTGGTCCACCTTTATGCCGATATCTCGAAAAGGCGTCCACCTATAGAACTAAGGCCCACTCCCTTTAAAATACTCATTAACACCTTTCATGTGATACCCATATCGTACAAACACATTCTAGGTCCACCTTTATGGCGATATCTCGAAAAGGCGTCCACCTATAGAGCTAAAACCCACTCCCTTTTAAAATACTCATTAACAACTTTCATTTGATACCCATATCTTACAAGGAGATTCTAGAGTCACCCCTGGTCCACCTTTATGGCGTTATCTCGAAAAGGCGTCCACCTATGGAACTAAGGATCACTCCCTTTTAAAATACTCATTAACACCTTTCATTTGATACCCATATTGTACAAACGCATTCTAGAGTCACCCCTGGTCCACCTTTATGGCGATATCTCGAAAAGGCGTCCACCTCTAGAACTAAGGCCCACTCCCTTTTAAAATACTCATTAACACCTTTCATTTGATACCCATATTGTACAAACGCATTCTCGAGTCACCCCTGGTCCACCTTTATGGCGATATCTCGAAAAGGCGACCACCTATACAAATACCACCACTCCCTTTTAAAACCCTCATTAATACCTTTAATTTGATACCCATATCGTACAAAAAAATTCTAGGGTCACCCCTGGTCCACCTTTATGGCGATATCTCGAAACGGCGTCCACCTATAGAACTAAGGATCATTCCCTTTTAAAATACTCATTAACACCTTTCTTTTGATACCCATATTAAAAATAAAAAATAAATGTAAGGCGCGATAACCTCCGAAGAGATCTAAGGCCGAGCTTCTCTTCCAATTTGCGCCGTGCTCCTCTTCATTTTCCCTACAAATTGGCCGGACGGGACCTACATGTTTTATGCCGACTCCGAACGGCATCTGCAAGGCAGATGAGTTTTCACTGAGAGCTTTTCGTGGCAGAAATACACCCGGAGCGCTTGCCAAACACTGCCGAGGGGCGACCCCGTATAGAAAAATTTTCTTCAAATTGAAAAACCTTATTTCTAAAATTTTGATGTTGCTTTGCCCGGGGTGCGAACCCAGGGCATACGGTGTGATAGGCGGAGCACGCTACCATCACACCACGGTGGCCGCCAAATTATATTTATGGCGATAACTCGAAAAGGCGACCACCTATACAACTACCACCACTCCCTTTTAAAACCCTCATTATAACCTTTAATTTGATACCCATGTCGTACAAACATATTCTAGGGTCACCCCTGGTCCACCTTTATGGAGATATTTCGAAACGGCGTCCACCTATGGAACTAAGGATTACTCCCTTTTAAAATACTCATTAACACCTTTCATTTGATACCCATATCGTGCAAACAAATTCTAGAGTCAACCCTGATCCACCTTTATGGCGATATCCCTAAATGGCGTCCACCTATAGAACTATGGCCCACTCTCTCATAAAATACTCGTTAATGCCTTTCATTTGATACACATGTCATACAAACACATTCCAGGGTTTCCCTCGGTTCATTTTCCTACATGGTTATTTTCCCTTATGCTGTCACCATAGCTCTCAACTGAGTATGTAATGTTCGGTTACACCCGAACTTAACCTTCCTTACTTGTTCATATTTGATATAGAATTATGGCATTTTTTTCATTTGTCGTAATTTTCGATGTCGAAAAAGTGGGCGAGGTCATAGTCCGATTTCTGCCAGTTTTTATACCAAAATAAAGTGAGTTCAGATAAGTACGTGAACTAAGTTTAGTAAAGATATATCGATTTTTACTCAAGTTATCGTGTTAACGGCCGAGCGGAAGGACAGACGGTCGACCGATTTCGCCCATTTTCACAGAAAACAGTTATCGTTATAGAATCTATGCCCCTACCAAATTTCACAAGGATTCGTAAATTTTTGCTCGACTTATGGCATTAAAAGTATTCTAGACGAATTAAATGAAAAAGGGCGCAGCCACGCCCATTTTGAATTATCGCACTTTTTCGGTTTTTCGAAATTTTCGATATCGAAAAAGTGGGCGTCGTTATAGCCCGATTTCGTTCATTTTAAATAGCGATCTGAGATAAGCGCCCAGGAACCTACATACCAAATTTCGTCAAGATACCTCAAAATTTACTCAAGTTTTCGTGTTTGCGGACGGACGGACGGACGGACATGGCTAAATGAATTTCTTTTTTCGCCCAGAGAAGTCTATATATATCTCGATTAGTTTATGCCGTTACGAATTACCGTTAGGCGAACAAAGTTAATATACTCTGCTCAGCTGAGTATAAAAGGCTCTTTTTTATACACAAACAAAAAGATTTTTTAGAACAAAACATCACTACATACTTACTTCCTCAACTGTGATTAGAAGACTAAATCGTTTAACACTAATTGTATGTAACAAAGGTATTGAATATAATAAAACAGAAAATATAAACAAACTAAAGAACAGTTTTCGTAAACAAAAAATTATTGGAAAACGTCAATACATAAAGTTGCCAGGCAACGCACAAATTTGCTTGATGGTTACCATAGCAACGGGTAGTTGTGTGTGTATCGGGTTATTGTCGCTTGCCCGGCCGCCACACAAGCATAAAGCATCAAGCGCCATTTGCATTGAAAATTCGTAGCGTGCGGACGTAAAAATGTCATCGGATGAGAATTTTTTATTGCTTTAACTGCAGTTGTTTTGGCGGAAAAAGCAGAATATCATATTGTTTATTTTTTTCATCATGGTTGGAATATGCTTCACACTTTATGGTAAGCATTCGTAGGTTTCAATAAACCGCAACGTAAAATCTTTTTCTTCCGCGAAGTTGCTTATTGCACGTTCTCACAAAACTAACACATTAATGCTTGTCAACCACGTCGGCCACGATCAAACAGAACAGCTGTCAAGCGAAAAAATCTAAAAATTTAGATTTTCATCAACGCGAAGCCGACAAAAAATACTTGTGAGCACGGCATCGCTCGATACGCACACAACTACCCGTTGCTATGGTAACCATCAAGCAAATTTGTGCGTTGCCCGGCAGCTTAAGACGGAAAGACAGTAACGATTCAGCTTGATCATCCTAGCATTGGTGTTGTTGTCACTAAGACGATGGTGTAAATATGCATGGACATACATATATATGTATGTATATGAAAAATGCATTAGGGGTGCCTGTGGTTTTTTATAAGGTTGCGGTATGCATATGCACAATTAGAAGTGTCGGATTTGAAATTAATTTTCTTTTCATTAGGTGTGTCTACTATATGTAACATTTCTAAAATAAATCTTTTATTGTAATTTTTCTCTTCTTCCAAGACGGAGACATTTTCGAAGTCCGAGTTATGCCCTGTATCTCTACAATGGGATATTAAAGCTGGTTTGTTTTCCGAAAAATTATTCCTTAATTTTATATTTGATTTGTGAGCGGATATCCTTGTCTTAAGTTTAGATTTTCTAGTCCCTACATATACATTAAGCTGGGATGATTTGCATGGACGAAAGTTAACCCATATCGCGCCATCGATTTTTCGATAGGTTTTGGGCTCAGGAAAAAAAGTTCCACTAAGCATACCCAAAAAAAATAATTTTCGAACCTGCAAAATTTGAGTTTTTTGACTTTTCTTTGCTTTGAATTTTAAGGTTTTTTTCATGGTATACTTAAAAAAATTTCAGTTGATTTTAAAATTTTCATGTATACCCCTTCCGACTCAAAATTGTCCGCTAAAAACTTTGGCGATAACAGTTTTTTGAAAAAAAAGAAATATTTTCTGGGTTTCGAGGAGTGTTTTGGTGAAAAAATTTATTTTTTCGCCATTTTTTTAAGGGTTTCTTCAGAAACGTGCAAAAGTGTTGCCGATGAAAACAAATTTGTCTCATAGTTCCTATCCTACTTAAAATTATGCGATAAAAACGTTGGCATTAACAGTTTAAAAAAAAAGTTTTTTTTTTGGTTTTTGGGACTTGTTTTGGTCGAAATAGATTGTTTTCATTTTCAAGGCTCCAAATCATTTTTTATGTATATGTTTCCGTTAGACCCACCAATAAGTATACCAAAATGATCAGGGGACGAGCTAAGTTGATTTAGCCATGTCCAACTGTCCGTTTGTTTGAACGCAAACTAGTCCCTCAATTTTTGAGATATTTTGATGAAATTTGGTAAGCTGGCATATTTTGATGGGGGATTTGACATTTGTCGGAATCGACCCGATCGGACCCTATAGCATATACCTCCCATACAATCGATTGTTCAATAAGAGGGTTTTCGCCATTTCTGCCCCATTTCTGCCTCATTTTAACAGCTAGCATCATCAAATTTTACCACAAGCTTACGTATTGGGCATAGATTGTTGTCTAAAAAATATTCAAGATCGGACATATTTATAATATATATCCGATACAACCGACTGTTCAGGTAAGAGGATTTTCATAATTTTTGTCGAATCGATTTTTAGTCCGATAAATACCTGCTGGGCTGGACCCAGAACACAAAGTTAATCAAGTAGCGTGTCACTGTCACTTAAAGAAATAAGCTAGGACTGAAGACCGATCCGCGCGGCAATCAGCACACCACCTCCTCTATTTAAGCTAGTCTTTATCGCGTCTCTATCCTTTCGGAAAACATGATAAAGGTTTGGTTAAACTGGGCATCATGCCCAGATGGCGGTACCTCCTTTCGAGATGAAGGTGCGGAATCTATTAGTGGACCGAACGGGTATCTAGAGTGCTCGTAGATCGTGCTTCGTACTAAGTATATTAAGTATAGTATATATAGGTTATTTCTTTCCTTTCTGTCTCCCTAACTCGTTAACCTTAATACGAGTTGCAAATTGCCATCACAAGCAGTGCAAAGCTTAAATCCAAACCTTTTTATAACCCTGGTGCTAAATTATTATAAGTCCTCGTCAAAGACTGATATCGTACGTTGCTGCGCATACTTAGTAGTTGAGCAAAAGGTGTAAATATCATACACGTCAACGCGCAAAGCCTCTATAGAAAACTTGATGCGTTAAGATATCTTTGCGAGTCCTCCGATATAGACATTATCTGCATATGCGAAACCTGGTTTTCTTCAGGCCATAACGATGAGATAGTAAAACTAAATGATTATCGGCTTCTCAGCGCTGACAGAAGTGGTCATGGTGGTGGTGTCGCTATATATTGTAACGAATGTTAGCAGCACTAAGCGATGCTATCGTCTCTAAGCCGATGCTAACCAGTGACGTGAATGCACATCAATAATTCATCATTATGTATCTACATAAACGAATAAATAATTGCGTCTACACATATGTACGTATACGAACATCTGAGCGGCAATGCACAAATACATGCATATATCTTATCTGAGTTGTCACAAGAGAGAGCAATAATTTGTGCACGTAGTTGTGGCTGGCGATTTTGTAGCCGAAACAACTAGTAACTTCTGGAAATCGAAGAGCCTAGAAGTATGCAGCGTAAACTATAAAAGCAGTGCAGGCGAGTAAGAAGTAATTCAGTTTGATTTGAATTGTCAAGCAGTTACGAGTAAGACGATATCTAGCGAGCAATAGCACTATTATTTTGAAAGTCAGTTTCCTTTAAGCTATCAGTTTGGTTATTAAGCTATTCGTTGCACAGTTTGAGTGTTATTGTGAAGTATTTTAATAAAGGCCATTTTTCCATTATTCAATATTGGAGTTATTTATTCAACAGTTTAGTGATTCGAACTTAGCAGAGAATTGCAAATAAGAAGATTTGCAGCAAATTCGTTACAATTGGTGTCAGAAGAGGAATTGTTGAATAAATTCCAGAGGACAACAAGGACATGGCAAAGTTCAGTGAATTGAAGATCCAGCAACTGAAGAGGGAGTTGGAGAGCCGTGGATTGAATACAAGCGGCGTTAAACTTGAACTTCAGGCACGGCTACGAGAGGCAATGGAAGCAGAAGGAATTGATGTGGACGAGTATGTATTTTATCCTGATGAGGAGGAGACAACAGCAAAAATTGAAGAGAAAAATTAAACACCGCAGACAATGGCGAACACAGACCTGAACATGATATTGGCTGCAATATCGGCACAAATGTCCGAAATGTCATCACAAATATCTACCAACATGTCATCACAATTAGAATCACAGGAGACACGTATAACATCCAAGATGGAAAATCAACTGGAAGAACAGAAGACACATATTGCAGAAATGTCGTCAGAAATAACATCAAAGATTGAAGCACAAGAAACGCGTATTTCAGAAATCTCGGCACAAATTTCAGCGCAGATATCATCTCAGATCTCTACACAACTTGAAGAGCAGGAAGTCCGTATATCATCAAAGCTGGAAGCACAGGATACAAAAATCGCGCAATTTCAGGCAGAAGTCGATGATTTGAAGGGTCGTATGGAGCAGTTACAACTAAATCGCCCAGCTGTTTCAGCAAGTAATCCAAAGGTAAAAACACCATCCTTTGACGGTTCTGTTCCTTTCCAGGTCTTTAAGCTACAATTTGAGAAGACGTCGGCAGCTAACAACTGGAATGCGGAAGATAAAGTTGCTGCATTGTTCGTGGCATTGAAGGGACCAGCAGCGGAAATCCTGCAGACGATTCCCGAAGGAGAGCGGAACAATTATGAAGCATTGATGGCTGCTGTAGAACGACGTTATGGAAGCGAGCATAGAAAACAGATATTCCAAATTGAGTTGCAAAACCGCTACCAAAAAGCAAATGAGACATTGCAGGAGTTTGCTTCAGATGTTGAAAGGTTGGCTCATCTCGCAAATGCGGACGCACCCGTGGAATACACCGAGAGGGTAAAAATCCAGAGTTTTATAAATGGCATACGAGATGTGGAAACGAAGCGGGCTACATATGCGAATCCCAAACTAACATTTGCTGAAACGGTATCGCATGCTCTGATACAGGAAACAGCGTCGCTTCTGTGTAAGCCAGTTTTCAAAGCACGCCGTGTGGAAGTAGAAAGGCCAGAGTGGGTAGAAACAATTTTGGAAGCACTGAAGGGATCTCAACAGAAGAATGCCGGAGTTATTAAATGTTTCAAGTGCGGCAACCCAGGTCACATTGCACGTCATTGCGATCTTGGTCCTAATAGTTCCAACAATGTGGGTGGCCGTAAACGCAAAGCTGGAGGAGATGAGCAAAAGCGTGTCGAATGTAAAGAACGAAAACTTGCCCCGGCTATTGAATGCCCTATGATATCTGTGTTGCAAATTGGTAGAAAATCGAGCAGTCTTACCGTCGGAGGCAACGTCGATGGCGAGGAGCGTGTACTGACTGTAGATACGGGCGCATCTCATTCCTTGATTCGATCTGAATTAGTCAACAGGAGAGTTAAACCGTTACCTGGAGCAAGGTTGCGTACGGTCACAGGCGAGTATAACCAAGTCCAGGGAGAAGTGATATGTGAAGTACTGATTGGGAAGGTCATGGTTTTACACAAATTCGTTGTGGCGGAGATCGTTGATGAAGTCATATTGGGAGTGGACTTCTTGGTTGACCATGACATCAAGATCGATATGCAGAAAAGGGTGATGCTTTATAAGAACCAGGATGTGCCAATTAACTTCAGTTTGGAAAAAGGTTTCAGCAGTAATCGAGTACTGGTGGAGAAGAGTCGACAAAGGCCACGAAAGTCAAAGGTAAAGGTTGATGAAACGAATGGGCCAAACAAAGCGAAATCAAAAGTACCTGCGACAAAAACACCGGCATTGACAAACCCTAATGGACGCACTAAAACGACTGCAAGAATTTTGCAGGAAGCATGCAAGGGTGGTTTCAAGCCATCGCGCACTTCTGTTGGGAAACGGCGGAACGATACTGTCAAGCCAATCCGTCAAGCGCAAGCTCTGCGAAGTAGTTCATTGGTCAAACAACAGAGTGTGAGGAAACGACTAAGGATAATGAGTAGTAAGATCAAACGCAGGTACAATGAGAACAATAATTCGGAAGGGTTCTTGGAGGGAGATTTGGTACTGTTAAACAACCCTCTCCGGCGGAAAGGTGTTCCAGCCAAAATTCGGTGCATTTGGGAAGGCCCGTACAAGGTTGTGAAGAAGATCAGTAATTCCATCTACCGCATACAAACCATTGGGAAACCACGAAATAGAAAGGTGGTTCATTTGGAGATGCTAGCGGCGTTTAGATCGAGAGATTTGTCTGATCGGGACGATCAGACTTAGGTGGAGGGCAGTGTAACGAATGTTAGCAGCACTAAGCGATGCTATCGTCTCTAAGCCGATGCTAACCAGTGACGTGAATGCACATCAATAATTCATCATTATGTATCTACATAAACGAATAAATAATTGCGTCTACACATATGTACGTATACGAACATCTGAGCTGCAATGCACAAATACATGCATATATCTTATCTGAGTTGTCACAAGAGAGAGCAATAATTTGTGCACGTAGTTGTGGCTGGCGATTTTGTAGCCGAAACAACTAGTAACTTCTGGAAATCGAAGAGCCTAGAAGTATGCAGCGTAAACTATAAAAGCAGTGCAGGCGAGTAAGAAGTAATTCAGTTTGATTTGAATTGTCAAGCAGTTACGAGTAAGACGATATCTAGCGAGCAATAGCACTATTATTTTGAAAGTCAGTTTCCTTTAAGCTATCAGTTTGGTTATTAAGCTATTCGTTGCACAGTTTGAGTGTTATTGTGAAGTATTTTAATAAAGGCCATTTTTCCATTATTCAATATTGGAGTTATTTATTCAACAGTTTAGTGATTCGAACTTAGCAGAGAATTGCAAATAAGAAGATTTGCAGCAAATTCGTTACAATATGTTAAAAGTTGTTTGTCCTGTAAATTATGTTGTAGTTCTTGTACCGGTAATTCTGTAGAATTTGTGTTCGTTGATGTTTTTTTAAGCAAATGGTGATAAGCTCCTTGTCGGCTGTGCATATAGACCCAATCGTCAAACAAATTTTGCTGGCTTTACTGATTTTCTGCAACCTTTACTCTGAAATTACGAAAATATAGTCTTAGAGTAAGTGTGGAATCTCTGGGACTCTTCCCTGCTAACATTTCAGTACCAACTCATTTTACTAACACCAGTTCCTCGCTGCTATCTTCTTTGTAAACGACTCAGAGAAAGTACTTACGACCAGGTGTCTGCTCCCATTTTTTATAAACACGACCTCCTATTCATTACATACACATTTCAAACGTTGTGTACACCCAGTTCGTTTACATACCGTCTTTCAAACAACCTCACTATATTGAATCATTTTGTTGTTGTTTTTTCGGCGCTCATTTTTGATTATTTCGACGATAACTTCACTTAAAAACTTTTCACACTTTTTTTTTGTTTCTTATCGATTGCAATAACAATATCGCACCCATTCTTCCTTTTTTCACAATACACTCATTAACTGTGGAGGTGGCGAGTGGTCACTTTTTTTGTTGTCGTTGCTGTGACAAAAGTTTGAGAATAAACAAAATAAATCGATAGAAGACGTTGAAATTTAATAGTTTTTATTCACTGCTGGGCCACGTATTGTAACGAATGTTAGCAGCACTGAGCGATGCTATCGTCTCTAAGCCGATGCTAAGAAGTGACGTGAATTCACATCCATAGATCAATCACTATGTATCTACATAAGCGAAACAATAATTGCGTCTACACATATGTACCATGTACGTATACGAGCAGCGAAGAGTCAATGCACAAACACATGCATATATCTAAGATACTCCTGAAAGTATGCAAAGAGAAAAACTATAAAATTGTCCAATTGTAGTTACAGCTGAGAAGTTTGAGATCTGCTGGACTAGTAGATTCTGGAAGCGCATAGAAGATGCGAACGTTGAAATCCAAGAGTATAAAAGGCGGCAATTGTAGAGGCGCTGGAATTCAGTTCGATTGCAGTTGTCAAGCAGTTTCAACTAAGACGCTATCTAGCGAGTAAGAGCAGTATTATTTTGAATAGTAGAGTTCATTTGAGCTATCAATCAGTTTGGTTATTAAGCAAGCTATTCGTTGCACAGTTTGAGTGTTATTGTGAAGTACTTTAATAAAGGCCATTTTGCATTATTACAAATTGGAGTTATTTATTCAACAGTTTAGTGATTCGAACTAAGCAGAGGATTGCAAATGAGAGGATTTGCAAGTAAATTCGTTACAATTGGTGTCAGAAGAGGAATTGTTGAATAAATTCCAGAGGACAACATCGACATGGCAAAGTTCAGTGAATTGAAGATCCAGCAACTGAAGAAGGAGTTGGAGAGCCGTGAATTGAATACAAGCGGCGTTAAACTCGAACTTCAGGCACGGCTAAGAGAGGCAATGGAAGCAGAAGGAATTGATGTGGATGAGTATGTCTTTTATCCTGATGGAGACGAGACAACAACAAAAATTGAAGTGAAAAACGAAACATCGCAGACAGTTACGAGCACAGACTTGAGCATGATTTTGGCTGCAATATCTGCACAAACATCGACAGTAAAAGAAATGTCGTCATAAATGTCATCTCAACTGAAATCACAGGAGACACGCATAACATCCAAGATGGCATCTCAACTGGAATCGCAGGAGACACGCATAACATCGAAGATTGAAGCACAAGAAACGCGTATTTCAGAAATGTCGACACAGATTACAGCAAACATGGAAGCACAACTGAAAGAACAAGAGGCACGCATAACAGTACAACTCGAAGCGCAAGAGGCGCGTATTTCATCAAAACTCGAAGCGCGCATGGACGAGAAAATAACGCAGTTTGAAGAAAAATTCGAGGCAGAGGTGGGTGCGTTGAGAGGTCGTATACAGGAATTGCAACTTAATCGGCCGGCTGCTTCAGCGAGTAATAGGAAGGTAAAAACTCCATCTTTTGACGGTTCTGTTCCTTTCCAGGTCTTCAAGCTACAGTTTGAGTAGACCGCAGCAGTGACCAACTGGAATGCGGAAGATAAAGTTGCTGCACTGTTCGTGGCATTGAAGGGGCCAGCAACAGAAATCCTACAGACGATTCCCGAAGGAGAGCGGAACAATTATGAAGCATTGATGGCTGCTGTAGAACGACGTTATGGAAGCGAGCATAGAAAACAGATATTCCAAATTGAGTTGCAAAACCGCTACCAAAAGCAAATGAGACATTTCAGGAGTTTGCTTCAGATATTGAAAGATTGGCTCATCTTGCAAATGCGGACGCACCCGTGGAATACACTGAAAGGGTAAAAATCCAGAGCTTCATAAATGGCATACGAGATGTGGAAACGAAGCGAATCCAAAACTTACTTACTTACTTACTTAATTGGCGCTTAACCGTCTAAACGGTTATGGCCGTCCAACAAGGCGCGCCAGTCGCTCCTTCGCTCCGCCAACCGGCGCCAATTGGTCACACCAAGGGAGTTTAAATCGTTTTCCACCTGGTCCTTCCAACGGAGTGGGGGCCGCCCTCTACCTCTGCTTCCATAGGCGGGTTCCGATAGAAACACTTTCCTGGCCGGAGCATCATCTTTCATTCGCATAACATGGCCTAGCCAGCGCAGCCGCTGCGTTTTAATTCGCTGGACTATGTTGATGTCTGCGTATAGCTCGTACAGCTCATCATTAAATCTTCTTCGGTACTCGCCATCGCCAACGCGTAGAGGTCCATAAATCTTTCGAAGAACTTTTCACTCGAACACTAACTAACTAAATAAACGGTATCGCATGCACTGACTCAGGAAACAGCCTCACTTTTGAGTAAGCCAGCCTACAAAGCCCATCGTGTGGAAGTGGAAAGGGTAGACGCGATTTTGGAAGCATTGAAGGGTACGCAGCAGAAGAATAATGATGCAGTCAAATGCTTTAAGTGTGGAAAGCCAGGGCATATTGCGCGTTATTGCAACACCAACCCTAACAGTTCCAACAATGTGGGTGGTCGTAAACGCAGAGCAGAAGGAGATGAGCAAATCTCCAAGACAAATCAATCGTTAAACTAAAGCGAGTCAGCAGCAAGGGGCGACAGCTGACTCCCTCAATTGAATGCCCCATAATCTCTATCTCACAAATTGGAAGAAGGTCGAGCAATCTTACTGTCGGAGGACATGTGGATGGAAAGGGATGTTTACTGACTGTAGATACGGGTGCATCTCATTCCATCATTCGAGCAGATTTAGTCAACAAGAAGATAAGACCATTGCATGGAGCAATATTGCGTACAGCCACTGGAGAAGACAGCACGGTTCTAGGAGAAGTATCATGTGAAGTCGCAATTGGGAACGTCACGGTAGTACACAATTTTATAGTGGCAGAAATTGTTGATGAAATCATAATTGGAGTGGACTTCTTAATCGACCAGGGCACCAAGATCGACATGCAAAGCAAGACGATGCGATATAAAAACATGGATGTACCACTTAATTTCGGCTACGAGAGAGGCTACAGCAGTAAACGAGTGCTGGTGGAAGAGAGTCAGCAAATACCACCAAAATCCGAAGCAGTCATCTGGGCAAAGGTTGATGGAGATTGTGGGACAATTAAATTGTGGGTTGTCGAAGCAGCACAGAAATCAGCACTAAACATACTTGTAGGAAAAACCCTGGCTATGACAAAACAAGATGAACGTATTCCGGTAAGAGTACTCAATGAGTTCAAGTCACCACTCAAACTGACTAAATGAGCTATTTTGGGAAGATGCCAAGAGGCTGAAGTAGTTATTAACTGTGAACAGCTCCAGGAACACGTTTCAGCTAGTAATACTGATCTTTCAAATGACATCACGGCATGGACGCAGGGGCTAGAGGAAGCATATCAGAGTAAGGCAAAACAGCTGCTCCTAAAGTACGCGAACATATTTGACCAGGATGGTTCTAAACCAGGCCGCACCAACGTTGTGAAACATAAAATTGACACTGGAGATGCGAGGCCGATCCGTCAAGCTCCACGTAGTGTTCCACTGGCGAAGCGGGAAGTTGTGAGTCAAATCATTCAAGAAATGAGCGACAGCGGCGTCATCGAACCATCAGCTAGTCCATGGAGCTCACCGGTAGTACTTGTAAAGAAGAAGGATGAAAAATGAGGTTTTGCGTGGACTACCGGAAGTTGAATGACGTAACGAAAAAGGATAGCTACCCATTGTCAAGAATTGACGACACTCTGGACTCGCTATCTGGTACGAAATGGTTTTCCACGCTGGACTTGAAAAGCGGCTACTGGCAAGTGGAGGTGAAGGAGGAAGATAAAGAGAAAACAGCCTTCAGTGTCGGTGATGGTCTTTGGCAATTTACAGTGATGCCTTTTGGACTTTGTAATGCACCAGCTACTTTTGAGAGACTCATGGACCAGGTACTGAAAGGACTACATTGGAAAACATGCTTGGTGTACCTGGACGACATCATCGTATTGGGCAAGAATTTTGATGAACATCTTAGGAACTTGGAGGAAGTTTTCCAAAGAATAGCTGGCGCTGGTCTGAAGTTAAGTCCCAAAAAGTGTGCGCTGTTTAAAAAGGAAGTAAATTATTTGGGTCACAAGGTAACGACAGAAGGCATCTGCACTGCGAACGAAAAGATAGAGGCTGTAAAGGATTGGCCAAGACCACAGAACCTACATGAATTAAGAAGTTTCCTTGGGCTGTGCACATATTACCGCCGATTTGTACCAAATTTTTCCAGCGTAGCCCATAGCCTCCATGAGCTTACAAGAAAAAATAAAGCTTTTGAATGGAAGAAGGAGCAAGAAGTGGCTTTCCAAACATTGAAGGAGCGTTTGTGCACTGCCCCAATGTTAGCATATCCGATTCCAGGAGCAACATTTATTCTAGATACAGATGCGAGTGGATATGCTATAGGAGGTGTTTTATCACAACTGGTCGATGGACAGGAGAAGGTAGTTGCATATTACAGCCGTTCGATTGGAAAACCAGAGAAGAACTACTGCGTTACGCGGAGAGAGCTGTTGGCATTGGTAGAGTGCATTAAACAGTTTCACAAATACCCCTACGGCCAGCGATTCCGTGTCAGGACAGATCACGCAGCTTTAAAATGGCTTCTGCAGTTCCGTAATCCGGAAGGACAATTGGCACGGTGGATCGAGCGACTACAAAGCTATGACTTTTCCATTGAGCTTCGAAAAGGTAGTACCCAT
Organism: Eurosta solidaginis; assembly: GCF_040869045.1. Lineage (NCBI taxonomy): Eukaryota > Metazoa > Arthropoda > Insecta > Diptera > Tephritidae > Eurosta > Eurosta solidaginis. The sequence goes on from NC_090320.1 coordinate 142,997,054, forward strand.
GGAAATGCCAATGCAATGTCACGAAGACCATGTAGTTTGGAATGCAAGCACTGTACAAAGGCCGAGGTTAAAGAAGACATTATAGATGTCCGGCTAAAGACTATAACATGTACAGATGAATGGGACAAGGAACAGCTAAGAAAGTGCCAGCTAGAAGATACAGATCTGTCACGTGTTATGCAAGGGCTCGAACGAAACGAAAGACCAAACAGAGAAGAGATGTCAGCAGAGAGTCCCATTGCGAAGTCATATTGGGCACAGTGGAACAGTTTAGAATTGATATCCGGTTGCCTTCATCGAGTATGGGAAAGTGAGGATGGTAAATGCAAGAAGAAACTGATAGTTGTTCTCATAAAGAGGATTCCTGACGTGCTCAACGAGCTGCATAATGGTCTAAGTGGAGGTAATCTTGGAATCACGAAGACGCTCGAGAAAATTAAGCAGAGATTCTATTGGGTTGGTTGCCGTCAGTCGGTCACCGAGTGGATTGCCAACTGCGAGGTATGCAACAGAGCGAAAGGGCCCAAAACACGAATTCATGGCCAGATGAAGCAGTATATTTCAGGTGCACCATTTGAAAGATCGCTATGGATGTCGCAGGTCCATTTCCTACTAGCAACCGCGGAAACAAGTACGTACTGGTGGTTATGGATTATTTCAGTAAATGGCCAGAGGTATACCCAATCCCAAACCAAGAAGCAGGAACAGTAGCAGAAGTGGTTAAAAAACGAATGGGTTGCAAGGTATGGTGTACCAATGGAGTTACATTCTGACCAAGGCAGAAATGTGTAAATCATTGGGCATTCGAAAAACGCGGACAACTGCATTACATCCTCAGTCCGATGATATGGTGGAACGTTTCAATAGAACCTTTAAGGAAAGTAGTAGACAAGTACCATAAGGAGTGGGATACCCGCATACTATAATTCTTGATGGCTTACCGATCAGAAGTGCATGAGACAACGGGCCAAACCCCCGAAAAAGTAATTTTTGGCAATGACCTTCGACTGCCAGCTGATTTGAAGTATGGGATAGGTGCCGATGCGGAGAGGAATGTCAAGAAATCCACTGGTGTATTGGAAGAAGAGCTGAGAGAGATACACGATCTTGTAAGGCAACGAGCAAAGATTATGAGTGACAAGATGAAAGCGAGGTACGATAAAGCAATTAATTCGGAAGGGTTTCAGGAAGGAGATTTGGTGCTGCTATACAACCCACAACGAAAAAAGGTTGGCCCCCGAAATTGCAGTGTAACTGGGAAGGCCCATACAAAGTTGTAAAACGGATCAACGATGTAGTGTACCGCATACAAACCATTGGCAAACCACGAACCAAAATGAAAGTGGTTCAATTGGAGAGGCTAGCAGCGTATAGATCGAGAGATTTGTCTGATCGGGACGATCAGACTTAGGTGGAGGGCAGTGTAACGAATGTTAGCAGCACTGAGCGATGCTATCGTCTCTAAGCCGATGCTAAGCAGTGACGTGTATTCACATCCATAGATCAATCACTGTGTATCTACATAAACGAAACAATAATTGCGTCTACACATATATACCATGTACGTATACGAGCAGCGGAGAGTCAATGCACAAACACATGCATATATCTGAGATACTCCTGAAAGTATGCAAAGAGAAAAACTATAAAATTGTGCAATTGTAGTTACAGCTGAGAAGTTTGAGAGCTGCTGGACTAGTAGATTCTGGAAGCGCCTAGAAGATGCGAATGTTGAAATCCAAGAGTATAAAAGGCGGAAATTGTAAAGGCGCTGGAATTCAGTTTGATTTGAGTTGTCAAGCAGTTTCGACTTAGCCGCTATATAGCGAGCAAGAGCAGTATTATTTTGAATAGTAGAGTTTCATTTGAGCTATCACTCAGTTTGGTTAGTAAGCAAGCTATTCGTTGCACAGTTTGAGTGTTATTGTGAAGTACTTTAATAAAGGCCATTTTGCATTATTACAAATTGGAGTTATTTATTCAACAGTTTACTGATTCGAACTTAACAGAGGATTGCAAATAAGAGGATTTGCAGGTAAATTCGTTACAGTATTTTAATTCAGAAGAGTTCCATTTTTTCTAATCAGCAATTGTCGCATATATAAACGCAAACAAAACAATGGAAACCTACATCCGGTTAGCAGAATCAGTCACAGAGATTGACACAGATTACAGCCTTATTCCGGAGAGCGACCATAGCAGACACACCCTTGCGATACAGCAGGAAGAGTTGGCCCTTGTGTAAGAAGGTAAAGTGTGCGTTTGATTCGCTAATGGGATCGGAAGAGGTGTCACCGGATGACCTTCTGGCGATCCGAAAAAGCAAAAAACAGCATACGCAATCTACGTGCGATGCTTTTTTCTGTTTTTTTCAGACGCAGCAAAACCATTTCTCTGGACCGAGGTCAGGAGACGGACCCGGATTGGATTCGATACCTGCCCGGAGCAAGAGAATATGGAGCAGTCCCGCTGCAAGGAGCTGTTGGGAGGATGAAAATTTGAGGGAGGGACGCAACATTAAATGGGGTTACACTGAAATGGCAGTCCTTGGTCGGGAAAAATCCCGAGTCGCTCCGGTACATAGAACCGACTGCCTTGGGAAGCGTTTATGAGGAAATGCGGCACCTGAGAACTCAGCCGTATGAAGCAAAAAAACAGAAGCAGGTCCTCACCGAACGCCACAAGTAGGCGTCGGACCTTAATGCCAGGAATTGCCCGGTGAATCCAGTACTCAAAGAACAGTACCCAAAACTTGCGAAGAGGAACGCATACTCCCCAGGAAAACACGAGTCACTCTAGCTCAACTTCGATCTGGATACTGTAACAGGTTAAACTCTTACCTATCCAGAATGAACCTCGACATACAAAATGTATGCCCGCTTGCAATGTGTCCCCACATGACACCAACTATCTCTTTAGTTGTAATGTGGAACCAATGCCTCTAACACCCCTCTCATTATGGTCCACCCCTGTTGAAACTGGAAGTTTCCTTGGACTCCCGTTAGAAGACATTGATGACAATTTGTGATTGGATGGGGCGAAACACTGCTACAACAACAACGTGCGATGCTTAGCGACTATCTCTGACGAGGCAGAAAAATACAACAAAGTGGAAAAGAACGTCAACCCTGCGCAAGAACCTCATGGGCACAAGATTCGCCTCCCTCCTTGCGATACTGAGGTCTTCAAAGGGGATTATTTGTCGTGTCCAACATTTCGTGATTTTCGCCATTTACATAAATAACTCTAGACTGAAAGGGGTGTAAAAGTTATTCCATTCCAACAACAAAACACAGGGCGAAGCCAAAGACATTGTAAGCAAGTGCCCTACCACAAATGAGGGTTTTGAAATGGCCTGGAAAAATTTATACGAAAGATAAGAAAATAAGCGTATCTTGGTTAATACACAACTACAAATTCTGTTCTACCTTAAAAAGGTAGAGAGTGAGTTCGGAAGTTCAATAAAGAAACTACAAAATGATTTTATTTTAAAGCGGGCGCGCTGGACAATTCTGAAAACATTACGAAGAGAGCGATATTATCCGCAAACTTTTCGACCCCTAGGATGGCTGGCACCAATGCTCATTGTGGTGAAAATACTCATGCAGAGTATATGGTTAGAGGGCACCGCTTGGGACGAACCAGTATCGACCAGTACGTTGGAACGATGGAAAACCTTCACCGAACAATACCATGATATTGACAAAATAAGCATACCTAGATGGGTCAAATTTTCACCAGGGACTGACATCGAGATCCATGGATTTTGTGACGCACCCGAAAAGTCTTATGCGCGCAGCCGCCTACATGCGCGAGAAAACGGACGATGACATCCGCTAAACCTCCTACTTTCGAAAACCCGAGTAGCCCCAGTTAAGCCGCTTTCTCTTCCACGTTTGGAACTTTGCGGAGCCGTACTGTTAGCGGAAACCACCGAATCAATTTTTAGGAACCTCAAATTTGGACCAATGAAAGTCCACCTTTGGACGGATTCAACTATTGTCCTCGCATGGATGAGGAAACCGCCCTGTTCCTGGTCCACTTTCGTCGCACATCGGATCACCAATATCATCGACATGGTCGAAAATAAGGACTAGTTTCGCGTAAATTCAGAATCAAACCCAGCACATTTAGGCAGTAGATGATTACCTGCGTCTGAGTTGGTCAACAATTGGTTGTGGTGGTAGGGACCATCTTGGCTGCAGGAAGATAATTCCCAATGGCCAGCACAAGAAAGAAACTACATCACCTCCGTAGAGGAAAAGAAATCGAAAATCTGCGCAGCAACAACCATGAACGATACTGACGTTCTTCAGCGTTTTCTGACCTACCCAGGGCTTTACGAGTGTTGTAGTATGTGATGAGATTCTACCAAAGAACTGACACCAAAAATTCATTTCATGCCAAGTCGCACTTAATCTCACCTGATGAAGTTAAGGCCACGACACGAGTTTAATTAAAATTTATCATAAACAACATTATAGTTCAAAGTATAGTGATTTGAAAGCAGGGAAAGCAATTGAAGGAAAAAAGTGAAATACTTTCACTTGACCCCCTCCCCGACGTATCAGATATTATTAGGGTCGGAGGGCGTATCGGCGCTTCAAAGGACAGCATACAGCGAGCGTCACCCATTCATAACTGCAAAACATACACCATTCACCGAAAACGGGCTCAGACCCAATTCATGGGCATTCTGCCACGCGAGCGCACAACCTTCACTCGGGCGTTCACGAATACTGGAGTCGGCTTTGCCGGACTCCTCAATGTAAACAGCTATCGCGGCAGGGGGTGTCGACTCTGCAAAGGTTATGTGTGCCTCTTCGTGTGTTTCACCACAAAGACAATTCAGGCCACTAGCGACCTCAGCACTCCAACTTTTCTAGCCGATTTTTACGTTTCATAGGTAGGCGGCGATGTCCCAAAAATTGTACTCCGACAACGGTACGAACTTTGTCGGAGCGTCGCGATCGTTACGAACAGAACTCAAAACGTTCATTTTAGAAACCCAAGATGCAACTGTCTCAAAACACATTACAAGATTCCTTGTAATGGCGACGGGTCTCAATTATGCCAGAAAGTATGTATATGTAGGGACTACAAAATCTAAACTTAAGACAAGGATATCCGCTCACAAATCAAATATAAAATTAAGGAATAATTTTTCGGAAAACAAAACAGCTTTAACATCCCATTGAAGAGATACAGGGCATTACCCGGACTTCGAAAATGTCATCGTCTTGGAAGAAGAGAAAAATTACAATAAAAGATCCATTTTAGAAATGTTACATATAGTAGACACACCTGATGATAAGAAAATTAATTTAAAATCTGACACTTCTAATTGTGCATATGCATACCGCAACCTTATAAAAAACAACAGGCACCCCTAGTGCATTTCTCATATACATATACACATATGTATGCACATGCATATTAACACCATCATCTTAGTGACAACAACACTAACGCTAGGATAATCAAGTTGAATCGTTACTGTTTTGCCGTCTTATGTATTCATATTTTCCAATAATTTTTTGTTTACGAAAACTGTTCTTTAGATTGTTTATATTTTCTGTTTTATTATATTCAATACTTTTGTTACATATAATTAGTTTTAAACGATTTAGTCTTCTAATCACAGTTCAAGAAGTAAGTAGTGATGTTTTGTTTTAAAAAATTTTTTGTTTGTGTATAAAAAAGAGCTTTTTTCGTTTTGTGTATTTCTAGCTCCTGATGATGAATTCAGACTGAATTCGAAATATCGAGTGATAATAAATTATACCATTCTGCACATTCTGCCTGTAGACCTGGTAGCAAAGAACATAGTGTTAACAACTGCAACCAGGCGCAGTGCCTCGGGGCAGCTGAAGCGCCTACCATACATCCATAGTAGCATAGCGTCATCAATTACAGCACGAACAGACTACCTGATTCCCTATCTGCGCTTCGAGGGAGATCTTAAGGCCACAATAGAGGTGGAATGTTGGCGCAAGAGTGCTAAAATGGCGGGCGAGGCGATACATGTATACACAGATGGTTCCAAAGTAGTGGAAGGAGTAGGGTCTGCGGTATACTGTGATGATTCGGAAATAAACAGATCCCGTAAGTTGCCAGATCACTGTGGCATTTTCCAAGCTGAAGTATTTGCAGTAACCAAACCAGTAGAAGCACTGGAAGATAATAGCTTAAACTGCAACCGTGTTAACTTTTATATTGACAGCCAAGCAGAAATTAAGGCAATAATCTCGCATAGCACAGCAGCTAAAAGTGTTTTAGGGTGTAAGCAGTCTCTGGAAAGAATCGGGGCAGGGAGAAGCATATATCTACATTGGGTCCTAGGGCATATGGGAATAGATGGCAATGAAAAAGCAGATGTACTAGCTAAAAAGGGCGCATCACTTGAAGCTTACTCCGTAGACATCCCAATTAGAGTGGGCGAGATTTAGAGAAGGCGAGAGGCGCACATGATCGACCAACCGGGAAAGGCGTGGGTTCAAGCTCGGGGCGGTAAAGTGTGTAAGATTGTGTGCAGGTCTTACAACTTTAGACTAAGAAAGTTGCTCTATCATTGAAAAGAGAGGACTGCAGACTCATGACGGGTATTGTGACTGGACACTGCCTTCATATAAGCAGATGTAGGAAGTGCTGGTTGGTAGGAGGAAACGATCGTGCTCGTGCCCTGCGCTTGTAGGCTAGACTCCAGCTATTTGGAGAGATACAGCTGTCAGATCAAGAAGCAGAAAGTGGCTTAAGTCCTAGAAACACTAGTAGTATTCGCCAAGAAGACGGAGTTATTTTGGGATTCAAGGGGTTGTGTAGCGCAATATATAGCTTCTCCAACCCAATTGTCAACCTCACCTTCGAGCGGCGAATCCCGTTTCACTAACAGACGAGGCTCTGGCGACCCCAAGCTCCTCATGGAACTTGGGGGTGGGGAGGGAGGGATGGCCTGAAGGTTCAATGTGGCCATATAAATCGTTCCCGAGATGGTCGGGCCAGCACCTTAATGGTGCTGTGTTACCGGAGCGTATCGGATCTGTATCCGACAAAGGACCATCACATCGATAACACTCCCCAAAGCTTTCGGGGAGTAACCTAATCGCTACAACAACAACAACAACAACAACGGAGTTATTTTATAACGCAGGTCCTGGCTTTTGATAGCGTTTTTCAGTTTGTTCGTTAAAAACACACTTATGGTAACACTATGGACTCATTCAGTCTATGTGAGGTCCTCATGGCATTCATATGTCTGAGTGGTTAAAGGCATTAGCAGTAATCTTTATACTAGTATAAAGTATGAATGTTGGAAATTTCGAGTTCAATACTCACGGGAAGCTAGCTGATGAATAAGTGAAATTCAGAAACATGTCCTGGCAACCACCGCCGTTTGCAAAATTTTAAATTTTTCTCTAATATCAATAACAAAAACAATTGTATAAAGCAATATGAGCATGTCTCGATAATTAAATACAGATAAAACTTAAATAATTTCTTACAGAAAATGCGAGAATGCATTTAAAAGCAAATGGGAGATCCCCGCCCTGCAATAACAACTCACTATCATAGCTAGTTGTTGTTGCTTCTACACAACGTAATAAACAAAAAACTTTTCTAAGCCAACCTCCGCTAATGTCCTTCCTTTCATATATGCAAACATAAAAAAATTATGTTCTATATGGAAGTATAAATAAATGAAGCAGAAGGCAATTGGAAAAAGTTGATAGAAAGATGGTCGGATGCGTTTGTAAACAGTCCGATCATCACAGGTGTGCGGGTTTCAAATCTCCTCCCCGTATAATAGGCTTTGAAGGGATTTCCAAGGTGGGCAAAATGAGCCAACGGGCCAAAGTATTATTTCATCAGTGCCAGTGAGTGTAAGTGCAGTGTTAAAGCCTTAAAAATCTTTAAATACACCCAGTTCTTAGTGCGCGCCTCAAATCGCAGTAAAGACTGTTTGCTAAATAGTTTGGACAGTTAAAGTTTTTTTGTGTAGTGCGCGGCGAAAAGGGTATCGCGAACGCTAAAACATAACCAATCTGGTTTGCCACCTAGCTCCCGATCCTGACTGTGACAGCAGAAATGAGCTAAACCACAACGTGTGTCGCGACAGCTAAAAACCAGGTGAGTCTAATGGTTTTCGTTGGCTTTGGATGGGTTTTTTTTTTGCAGCTTGGCATGCCCACTGGGAAGTTAGCTTCCATATAGCCAATTTTCCAAGCAAGCCAAGAGAAAACTTGCATGCATGTATGCACGCCTACATACAGACATATGTGTGTCGGTGCGTATATTAATAATGCAGACAAAAAAAAAATAAAATAATAAGTTTCAGCTTCACCAGTTTTTCCACATTAGGAATTCTTGAAGAATAATGTTTTTTTTGTATATTACCAGGGCACTTTTGGAAAGAACACACGCGGCGGAGAATTGAAAATTTCGGCTAGCGGCCTAAAAGCCAAATTAGCGACATCGCACCCAACAACAAACATATATTTGTTCATCGACGGCGCAACGCCAGTTACAAGTAAAACCCCTTTGTTCTATTGGCAATTACAATTCCCACCTGCGGCCACACTTAATTGGTATTGCAACAAAAGAAACGTGTCACAGAAAACATCAGCAACAACCACAACAAATTTTGACAGCAACATTTTTCCGACGGCACATCACGCATACAACAACTACACAGAGGTTTTTCACTGACGGCACAACACCTAGCACAACACAGGTATTTATTGGCGGCGCAACGCCAACAACAACCACATATTTCGATACCGGCAATACATTGCCACCACAACAACAACTATAACAACACTATCTCCATCCACCAACCAGCTCAACAAAGTAATTTTTATCAGCATCACACGGATAAGAAGCTAACATATAAAGAAGCATAAAAGCGGTATCGGCGGAGATCACTTCCGACAACAGCAACAAACCACAACGGCAGCAGTAAGAAAAATCCTCGAAATTGAATTTAAAATTTTTTTTGTGTGTTGTTCCCAACACGCTATACTTTTGTATTTTGTCACATACCTTTTTTTTTGTATACTTGCTCTTATTGTAACATTCCTTTTTTGACATAAGTTTTGTGGTAGGAAAAATATTGGGTAAAACTAAGGGCTGGGGTTGCTAATTTGAAAATTTTGCCAGGAAACCTTTTTGCTAAGGTCTAATTAATACTTCACTTGCCTTTTTTTTTTTTATTATATTTTTGATTAATTTTTCATTTCACTTTACACTTTTTGAGATTTCTTTAATTAGTTTTTCAATTCCCCTTTCTGTGACATTTATTTGTAAGATTCCTTTGTTTCTTTTGTTGCGGCTAGTTACTAGGTTCTGAGCACACCGATCTTTATCGGTGTGCTCTGCCCACAGTTCCACTTCCGCACATGTTTTTTTTTTTGGACTAAGTCGAAATTATGCAATTTTGAACTTACTTATTTTACTAATTTGGTTTGCCCAGATCGCACATACATACTTCTTTGCCGGAACGCTTCCGACAAACTCACCCCTGACTTCCGCACATTTAGCCTCAGGAGCTTGCTTTTAAACACCTGAAAAATTATTGAATCTTTTTTTATAATTTTTTTTTCTTTCGAATTTTTCTTTTCTTTCACTCACGTTTTTTTTTTTTTTTATATATTGTCAGCACGGCTATAACTATATCACTATTAATACGCTCACATCCAAGACCGTATGCGATCGATCTTGATCAGTGGTTGGGCGTGGTCATATGCACGTATGTATGTTTGAGTTTTTTTGTTTCAGCTACTCAACTGCAGCGGCGCCGTTGGATAAGGAGAGTGACTTGGTGAGTGTTTTGAGTGAAATATAAAAATTTATCAAAATACGCGTGTTTAGTTGTATGTACATGTGTTAGCACAGATTCCTGCTCTTGCAAAAATAGAACAGGAATTAGCAAAGCAGAAAAATAGAAACAGAGTGCAACGAACATATGTGCATGCATGGAAAACGTCACAAACGTAGATTTGCACTTACATACATACCATTTGTTTGCATATACACATGAATTCTTTTCCTTGAAGACCTACTTTTGCTGTGTACATAATTGATCTTATGTTTATTTGAGCGGTTGCGGTAGGTTAGGGATTAGGGTACTTGAATTTTTTTTATTCGCCCTCTTATTTTATTTTATTTGAATTTGTATCTTTAGAATTTAGAATTAGCTCCTATTAATAATATCGCATTAGGGTGGCCCTAAAAGTTTAAATTTTTTTGTTTGAGGCCAGACACTTTGTCTATTAGTCGTAGGTATTTTTTTTTTATAGAATTGAATTTGGAATGTATCTACTGGTTCTTGCACTCTTATGAATTTTTAATGTTCGCCAGTAATAAAATGTAGCATTAAGTTTGAGCAATTTTTTTATTGTTACTTTGAGTAAACTTTTGAAACCCTTGGAAAATTATTTTGTAGTAAACTTTGAGTTTAAAGTTTTATCGAAATTATTGAACTGGTAGTAGGGTGTTAGTCGGTAATTTGTAAACCAAAAATTTTGTAAATAAATTATAAGAATTATGTTTGGATGAAATTTTAAGACATTCATTATGCAGGGCTAAAATTTTAAGTTGGTGTTGGTGCTGCGTTTGTGCGCGGAAAGGTTAGGTGAAGGTGAGTGTTTAGGGAAAATGACTGAGTGACAGGGGACAGACTCATGTCAGGGTTGGGGGCACTGTAAGTAGATAGGAGTCAGCACAGTGCCCATGGTGCGGTGCAGGTTGCACTGCAGAGGGAGGGTAGACTCCACCTGACAGGACAGGCCTCCATCTTTTTCCCCTCTTAACTCTGCCCCTCACGTTTATTTCTATCTTTTTCAGCCTTTTCTCTCCTTTCTAAACACATGCAGGTATGAACCCTTTTTTTGTTCATGTGGCTGTGGGTGAGGACGGTGGTGAAATGCCCCGCCCAAGACGACGAGCTAGCCTGGGCCCGCAAGCATACCTGCTTGCCGCCGCTCCTCGCCACCCAAACAGTCAGCCACGTAACATGGGCGATAGGCACATTCAAGGACAAAAGAGCAGCAGTGCTTGTGGCAAGGTGCAATGACCACGGCGTGTGCACTGGCGTTCAGGCCCGGAGCTTCAGCTTCGTGGATTCCTTAACGTGATCACTGCACAGCACTACTCTCCCCAGTCAATGGCCAAACAGAATAATTTAGTTTGCACACTGGAATACACTAGCATAAGGAAATATAAAAACAGAAAAAAACAACAAACGCACTTGCATGCCACACTTCATCAATATGACATACCTACCCTTATGCATGGCAGCTCATTGTTGCAACGATTGGTGGCTGCCTCTGTACCCGCCCTACCATTGGCCTCATAGATGTTATTGAGGCCCGATACATTACCACTAACTCCTGTGTCTCAAACCAAAGTAAAACAAACTAATTACCCATTATAACAATTATTATTATTGAAACAAAATTCAATCCGTTGCAAATACTTCTTAAAAATCTAGTTGAACTATTTATATATGAAGTTTTAAATTTCAATTAAAGAAAACATTTCTCATTAAATATCATACTTGTAGTAAAAGTAGAACTATAATTACTCCTAGCAACGCTTAGTTCGTATCTTTAAACTTTAACAAAAAGTATTATACATATGTATGTAAATATGTATGCGCGAGCGTATATAATAAAATAATCAATTTACACAAAAGAAAGGATCTACTAGGAAATGTCATCCGACTTCGATTTAATCGGCCTTAGGTATGTATATCTTCATGTATACACATATGTACATACAGTATGTATGCACAGCAAAAGAAACAATTTGGAGGTGTTAGCAAAAAAATGTATATAAGTAATATTAATAAAAGCATATAACTAAATATGCATATATACGTGGTGTGATTAAATAATTAGGGAAAGAAAGTAGATATGTATGTATATATATGCGTATGTATTGCATTCCTACGATGCGTCGAAGGCCTCCTCGCTTGTAGTTGCTTTAATAAATATTCCCTAGTCTTGGCTTGTACCAGCCCATGAAAAAAATGTTTAAAGTGTGTCATTGAAAAATTATTCAATAAAAAAAAGAATATATAAACAGTTGGTAACCATAAATATGAATAGAAATATATCATTGAGAGCTCGCAATAACTAAAAATTATCAAAGCTGTAAGTTTGGTTCAGACCGCGTCATACAACTCTCTCTCAAACATGTCCAATGCTTCTCATTTCATACAATTTTTATTTGGCACAGGTTCGAGAGACAGCTGTACACCAACAACAACACAAGAATATGTTGATAATAGCTAGTTACATATTTTAAGTAATAATTATATTTGAAGGGATTATGAAAATCTTTTAGGTTCTTAGTTTAACCTACAGTGCTTACAAAATGTATAGGAACCATAATTATTGTAATATATTATAGAGGTTAGGGGAAAATATAAATTAAATTTATTTATTACTTCCTTTATTATTTGGTAGTGATAATGATTTTAATTCCGCAACATTGTTTCTATATAAGTTCTATACACTGGTTCCAGCAACATCTTCTGATGCTTTGTTGCTTTTACATTTTAGTATACTAATTCTTCCTATACCTTCATTTTATGTATATACATATAGTATAGACCTTAAAAGATATGCCTTGATTATTCGTGGTACGATGGAAGAGTTTCCACCGGACTTTACCTCACCTAATAGACCTAGCCCTCATTATACATCACTCCGTGTAATACAATCTATTTGATCTTGACATCAGACACAGGTTAGGGGCTTAGAATATACCCGCGGTAGGTATGCCTGTCGTAAGAGGCGACTAAAATACCGGATTCAAGGGGTTTGTGTAACGCATCCCTTTCAGGTGGCCAGCGCAATACATAGCTTGTCAACCTCACCTATCCGTGGCGAATCCTGTTTCATTAACAGCCGAGGCTCTGGCCACCCGAACTCCTCATGGAGCTAGGGGGTGGGGGGCGGTATGGCCTAGAAGGTCGCATGTGGTCATAACAAATCGTTCCCGAGATGGTCGGGCTTGGTACAGGAACGTACCGGATCTGCATCCGGCAAAGGACCATCAACTCGATAACACTCCCCAAGACCTTCGGGGAGTGTCCTTTTCGCTACAACAACAACAACACATGAATAACTCCTTAGAATGGCAAGGCATTTCCATCCGCTCAGACGATACAGACCTCCAAATATAAAACATCACCTGCCTAAGTAGTTGTCGTCCTGACATCTGTGCGCTGCTAAGGGGAAAAGATCGCATAATTCTTGGCGATCTCAATGCGCACCATTCCATCATAACCCGGGCTTCGCGAAGCCACCAAAAAGGAGAGGACATACAAATAAAAACCCACCACACGAGGCCCGTGGAAAAGACTTTGGCGATTGGGTTACGCACATTTTACTCTTCGTATGCAGTTACAGTTCCATATCGTACCATTTGGTGCCCTTAAAGTCCTCGTTGAGAGTCCTTTTTAAAAATGAAAAAAAAGTTTATACAGAGTATGTAGATATGTATATATTTTAAAAAATACAAATACTATGTACATGCATCTAGTAAATAACCTTAATAACTAGTTTTTTTTTTATTCTAAAGCTTTTGATTTAGGATATTTTCCAATTTTGTACATATAGAGATTGAGATTCAAATACATACTTTCATTGCACAAATACAAATTATCGAAACTTTTTTACAGTTTCCAACTTCTGCTGCTCTATTTCCTCCAATCTTTCATGGTGCCTCTTTTTCTCCTTTTCTCTCGCCTTTTTCAATTCTAGTTCAGTTCTTTTATGCAAAAGCAGTTTGTCGAATGCATCGGCAACTCGTTTCAACAAAACACTTTGTTCAGCGCACACTTTCAAATGTGTCAACAGGTCGCCGACGTTGACGCGATATACTTGGTAGCTCAGTTTCAGCAGCTAAATTAGCAGCAGGTTCGGCCGTACTGGTACAGCTTTCATCAGTTATGCTTTTAACATCGTCATTGGTTGCCTCCTCACTGCTAACTATTTTTTAACTCGTGAGAGTCCAAAGCATCTGACGCCACTCTTACCCTCCACCGATTTAAACAAATCGCAAAGCACCGCAATTGCTTCTTCACTGGGTGAAATAGGCTGCTGAAAGTATGGTCCACCACCATTGGCGTTCACTTCGCGCCGGTTGTCAGAAAGTTTCTCTTTTATGCTGCCTTTCCAATCAATCCAAGACTGTAAAGAAAAATAAAATATACCAAAAGGAAGACCAACTTTTGTTAGTTTTGCTTACCTTTTTTCAACCAGCCAAATCTTTACAGGGTGGCCCGAAAGCAGTGAGGGAATTAGCAAGATCGGACCATTTTTGCTCTATCTCCACTCTGTCACTTTTCGTGTAGCCTCTAGCAATATCTTCTTCAGCTTGCATAAAAGATAGAATGATTTGCTCTTGTTTTGCATTACGTTTTTTCTCCCTTAAATATATGTGTGTACATACATATGTAAGTATTTATGTCATAATTCAATAAAATATATTAAAATGCGTCAATTGAATACTTACTTTTTGGTTCCTTTTCGTACGTATACAAGTAATTAATAAAATTTAGCTTTTGCTTGCATCTTCTATTTTGCCGAAATTTAATATGTTTGTTGACAAAAGAAATCAGCTGTTCTAAGTAAAAAGGGGTTGCCATAAGTCACAGACGCTAACAAAATATTCGCTCTAAGAAAATATTTTCGTAAATTCTACTATTTTAACAGTGAACAATTGTTTTTATACTCAGCGTGCTTTGCACACAGAGTATATTAACTTTGATTAGATAACGGTTGGTTGTACAGGTATAAAGGAATCGAGATAGATATAGACTTCCATATATCAAAATCATCAGTATCGAAAAAAAAAATTGATTGAGCCATGTCCGCCCGTCCGTCCGTCTGTCCGTTAATAAGATAACTTGAGTAAATTTTGAGGTATCTTCATGAAATTTGGTATGTAGGTTCCTGGGCGCTCATCTCAGATCGCTATTTAAAATGAACGATATCGGACTATAACCACGCCCACTTTTTCGATATCGAAATTTTCGAAAAATCGGAAAAAATGGCGATAATTCATTACCAAACTCGGCTAAAGCGATGAAACTTAGTAGATGGGTTGAACTTATGACGCAGAATTGAGAATTAGTAAAATTTTGGACAATGGGCGTGGCACCGCCCACGTTTAAAAGAAGGTAATTTCAAAGTTATGCAAGCTCTAATTTGGCAGTCGTTGAAGATATCATGATGAAATTTAGAAGCAACATTACTCCTATTACTATATGTGCACTTGATAAAAATTAGCAAAATCGGATGAAGAAAACGCCCACTTAAAAAAAAAATTTAAAAGTCCAATTTTAGGAAAAAATTCAATATCTTTACAGTATATAAGTAAATTATATCCAAATTCAACTCCAGTGAAAATATGGTGCAACAAAATACAAAAATAAAAGAAATTTTCAAAATGGGCGTGGCTCCGCCCTTTTTCATTTAATTTGTCTAGGATACTTTTTTTTTTTTTTTTTTTTCTTTTTAATGCCATAAGTCGAACAAAAATTTACCAATCCTTATGAAATTTGGTATGGACAAAGCTTCTGTGACGATAACAGTTTTCTGTAAAAATGGGCGAAATCGGTTGAAACCACGCCCAGTTTTTATACACAGTCGACAGTCTGACCTTCCGCTCGGCCGTTAACAAGATAACTTGAGCAAAAATCGATATATCTTTACTAAACTTAGTTCACGTACTTATCTGAACTCACTTTATCTTGGTGTTAAAAATGGACGAAATCCGACTATGACCACGCCCACTTTTTCGATATCGAAAATTTCGAAAAATGAAAAAAAGCCATAATTCTATACCAAATACGAAAAAAGGGATGAAACATAGTGATTGGATTGGTTTATTGACGCCTTCACATACACAACTAAGGGCCACTCCCTTTCAAGACCTTCATTAATGCCTTTAATTTGATACCCATATCGTACAAACACATTATAGAGTCACCCCTGGTCCACCTTTATGGCGATATCTGGAAAAGGCGTCCACCTATAGAACTAAGGCCCACTCCCTTTTAAAATACTCATTAACACCTTTCATTTGATACCCATATCGTACAAACGCATTCTAGAGTCACCCCTGGTCCACCTTTATGGCGATATTTCGAAAAGGCGTCCACCTATAGAACTAAGGCTCACTTCCTTTTAAAATACTCATTAACACCTTTCATTTGATTCCCATATCGTACAAACACATTCTAGAGTCACCCCTGGTCCACCTTTATGGCGGTATCTCGAAAAGGGGTCCACCTATAGAACTAAGGCCCACTCTCTTTTAAAATACTCATTAACACCTTTCATTTGATACCCATATCGTACAAACGCATTCTAGGGTCACCCCTGGTCCACCTTTATGGCGGTATCTCGAAAAGGCGTCCACCTATAGAACTAAGGCCCACTTCCTTTTAAAATACTCATTAACACCTTTCATTTGATTCCCATATCGTACAAACACATTCTAGAGTCACCCCTAGTACACTTTTATGGCGATATCTCGAAAAGGCGTCCACCTATGGAACTAAGGCCCCCTCCCTTTTAAAATACTCAGGGTAAGTTCGGGTGTAACTAAACATTACATACTCAGCTGAGAGTTTTGGAGACAAAATAAGGGAAAATCACTGTTTAGGCCAGTAGGTCAACCTCAAAGGAAAATTGATGGCCGGCCACCCTATTGTAACCTGATACGAAACCGCTTATTTGTTACGGCCGTTATCACTCACTCCAGCGATCATCACCGCCAAAGCGCAGAGTCCCTGTTTACATCAAAAGGCAACACTGTAGCAAGTGCATGTTTGCTTTTTAAACGCTTCTGTGTTTTTTTCCACTGCATATTTCTTGAAATAAAATACTATTATTGAATTTAATAATATAAACCACTGTCTTTTATTCCTAACCCCATCGAGCGAAACTGAGTCTGCAAGCCGCCAGCTACGTTTTCATGGTCCATCAGCGCCTGTAAACCAATCAAAGCCGAAAAGCAAATACAGTCCATTCTCATGGCAACTAATATTCAGCACAAATTTAAGCGTGTATAGTCAACACAATAACACAAATTCAATCGTTTATCACAAAAATTAACCAACGACAGCGACTACAAAGCCCTTCCGGACACTAACAACGGAATTTGTACAGCGTCAAAGTTCACAGTTCGTCACTGAAGAATTAAACAAATAAATAATATAAGCGTTTGGTTAAAAAAGGTATGTGCTCAAATTAAATGTGACACAAAGAAAAAAGTGGTTAAGTGTTTTTCATATAAATTACATGCGGTGATCAAAAATTGATAAATTCAGTGCTATTACAAAGCCTTTTGTCTATCCGATACTCTCCCCCACCCGTGGTAAGAGGTATTGGACACAGCCTAAGGCTAGCAGTCAGTGGCTTAAAATCTTATTAACTTTCCTTTAAAGGTTACACTGCACTGCACTTTCGGTTCTTGTAACCATCGCGTTTATAAATTACTAGCGGCGCGGTACGTGCTTCGCTACGTAAAAAGTGAAATATTAAGTCAAACTCATTACAAAAAAAAAGATATTTTATTATTTACTAGCTATTTTAAAACTTAATCCAAAACATTTGGATAAACAATATTTTTTGATTTTCCGTTTTGAGCATGAATAAACAAACGGCTGGGGGTACCGACTCTGGAACAGGCAACATATAGTTGGCCATGTGAAGAACATGATTCCTCCAAATTCACACCACAATCCTTAAGTGTGTGCCCTTGGGCTTTGTTGATGGACATCGCAAATGATAAACGCACAGGATATTGTAATCGTTTGAATTCAAATGGCATATCAGTTGGAATCATAGGGAAACAGGGTATTAAACAAACTTCTCCTTTTGATTTACCAGTTAAGATCGTAGCTTCAATCAAGAACTTTTGCCATAGAAGAATTTTTTGAAATATTGCAAGTTAAAGTTTCAATCACCTGTACATTCAATGGCAATTTTAATGCAGAGTGTGCTGTCCGACCACCTCCTAATAATGTAGCAGCAATTCCCGAAGATGCAAATGCCAATGCAATTTTCTGTTCCGATCGAATAGTCGCTAAAATCAGTGATATAACGAACGTTTTGCCTGTACCACCAGGTGCGTCCAATAAATATAATCCACCTGCATTATTGGAAATGGCTTGCATGATTGTGTCATATACATGTTTTTGCTGAATATTAATTTTTGTTATATTTGATTGTACAAATAAACGCAAATCATTAGAATTGAATTCCTGCTCACGTTGCAATTCGGGATCAAACAGATCATGCATCTCACGATTTGGTGCGATCATACCCAATTGTACTAATGTTTTATTTGCAATCGTTAGACACATATCTTCAATTATTATCAAAGCTTCGTTGTACATTTCCAAAGTTATCAACAAATCAGGGTTTCTTGCATGATGACGCATACGAATTAAAATATCTTCTGCAATATTATGTTTATATTTGTTCCATAATTCAAGTAGATTGGGTGGTATACATGTTGATAATATAATGGCAAATAGCATTCGTATTTGTTGAGTATGAGCCGAAATAGATGCATCATGAAGTGTTGAATCCCAATGTGCATCATCCTCCAACAAATGCAAAAGTTGGCATCTTCACGGTATGTTTGACACAAATGACCGTTGACGGTTCTCAATTCTTGAAATGATTTTGGGCCATTCACGTTAACTAATAACAATCTCAAATAAAAACACTCAACA
Source organism: Eurosta solidaginis (assembly GCF_040869045.1). Lineage (NCBI taxonomy): Eukaryota > Metazoa > Arthropoda > Insecta > Diptera > Tephritidae > Eurosta > Eurosta solidaginis. Next base: position 143,015,814 of record NC_090320.1, read on the forward strand.
TTGTTTGGATGTACTGTATATATTCTCCCAATTGCATCTGTTTGGAAAATGCCAGGATGCCCATTAACTGCTGTTCCTTGTTTACGTCTTTGATATTTTTTCGAAGACGCATTCCATGTGTAATACTGAGGCACTTCAGAATATAACAAAGTTATCGCAAATGTATCAGTTTCGCATAATTTGAAAAAACTGTTAACGTAGTTGCTGGTGGTTGTGCTGCTCTTTCCAATACATTTGCTACATTAAAATAAACATGTTGGCCATTCTCAAGATGTACACCCAAGTGAACAACCGCAGGATGTCTTTAGTGCATTGGAAACGACATAATCCTCCAGAAAGCTTCATTGTTACTAATAAAGCGCCCCATTTGATACTGAGTAATTTCATCATTTGTATTGTCCAGCAACACCGAAAATTGCCATATCGCTCCCTTTATTTACATACTTGCAAATATATTTAATGGATTTGACAGAATTACAGTATTCCACATTTATATGAGCATTGAATATTTTCGATAATAATGGACAATACGGAACCACCCAACGATTATCAACTTCAACTTCCCGGTTGTGCATTCTAATGGTTGCAGTTTTGCCATTATTATTAGGTGATCTACGTCGATACAACGGATATCCGTCATTGCCCGTTATTGTGCCTGAAGTAAATTGCCTTGGGTATCGTTTCGAACACTTTTCATCAATCATACATGGTGAATTCACATTTAGTTCACCGCACGGTCCATGTATCATGTTTTTAACGACAACTTGAAATAACTCAGGATCAGCAGTGTGATCAGGAATTTCAGCTGATATAAGGTTATCGATTTGATCCGGAGTTATTTTATGTACCAGCCAAATTAGTATATGTGCGTGCGGCAATCCACTTTTCTGCCATTCGATGGAGTACATATGGCAACGTACCTCCCCAAATACATATAATTTCACAATTAAATCCATAAGTGCTTTACTTTTTTGCCGAAAAACACGCGCAGTAATGTCATGACGATCGGTTGTCGACTGTCCTGGAAATAAATTGTTTTTGATGTCATCCCACTGCGGATTACATGTAAATTTAATGAACAGATCCGCTCGACCGTATTTTCGTACATAACACATTGCGTTTGTGCATATTCGTTCATATTCCGTGGGCTACCAAGATACGAAGATGGCAATATAGTTAAACGTCCGATGTCATTAATATTAGCATCATTCGCTATCGCATCTCGCAAATGAATGTATTGTTCAAATCGTTACGAATAAAAATTCATGGCACTAACTTTTTTCTGTACATGTAGACCTGAAAATAAGTGCAAAATGTGACTTAAGAAATTTATACAAATGATGAAATGTCAACACACTGAAAATATTATTTACCTGTTCGTGGATCAATCATTGGTATATTGATATGGTAGCCATCGTCACCTTTCGAATGCAATATTGGGTATTGTAATGCGTCGTAACTACGATGAACTTCCGAAACACGTTGCAATTGCTCATTTCTGCGATGAAAAATAATATCACGGGATTGAAACAGATCACCAAGAATTACAATTGCATTATCATCAATTATCGGTGCATTGAGTCGCCTTTCATGCTCTCCAAAAGGTGTTCTATCAGCCCTTATTACGATTTTGTGATTATCAGATGGCATACGATCGAGAGCAATTTTGAACAATTGAACTAATGCGTTATGCTGATGGAAAAACTTTTGTAGCTAAAAAATAATTTCTCGTCTTGTATTCAAAGCAATTGCACAACGTTGATCCAATTCACGATTTTCATCACCAATAAAATAAATTTGCTAAAATTTATAATCAGCGTCGGGGTATGGAAATAACTAACCAGCTTGATGATAAATTTGGCCCTGAATCTGCAACTTGTAGGCAATTTTAGGTATATGTTGCATACTAATTTTTAAAACTATAGAATACTTTTATGATTCAGATTGATTGGAACAATCCTGTTTAATTATTTACATTAAACGTCGGCATAAAATGATCTCCAATAATGTTAGTAGCACCAAAAGAAGTCATTTGAAATGCCGAATTGTATTGTTGAATATGACCCAAAAAGTGCTTCGAATTTTCAGAAGTCCCACAAATTAATGAAGACAATGGTTCGGGTGGAGTTTCTAATGCTGGCAATCTCACTTTGCCATTAGCACAACACATGCCGGGCGTTTCACCTGGAAATTTAGCCGCATCACAATGTGGACATATTGCGTCCATTATTCCAATATATCCGTACATACTGTAATCAATCTGACTGTTGTAACTAAAAGCAGCACGCATAATTTCAGGTACAACAGATCTATTTCGTGCATTAGGTTCACGCTGCAATGCATTAGCTTGTGCTCGTTCATCTGGAGTCTGTGATCGCCTTTGTAATGCCGCAGCATTTGCATTTTTCTTTCAATTAAAAAAGAATAAATTAAATTTAAAACAAGTAAGGAAGGCTAAGTTCGGGTGTAACCGAACATTACATACTCAGTTGAGAGCTATGGAGACAAAATAAGGAAAATCACCATGTAGGAAAATGAACCTAGGGTCACCCTGGAATGTGGTTGTATGACATGTGTATCAAATGGAAGGTATTAAAGAGTATTTTAAGAGAGAGTAGGCCATAGTTCTATGGATGGACGCCATTTAGGGATATCGCCATAAAGGTGGACCAGGGCTGACTCTAGAATTTGTTTGTACGATATGGGTATCAAATGAAAGGTGTTACTGAGCATTTTAAGAGGGAGTGGGCCTTAGGTCTATCGGTGGACGCCTTTTCGAGATATCGCCATTAAGGTGGACCAGGGGTGACTCTAGAACGTGTTTGTACGATATGGGTATCAAACGAAAGGTGGTAATGAGTATTTTAAAAGGGAATGGGCTTTAGTTCTATAGGTGAACGCATTTTCGAGAAATCACCATAAAGGTGGACCAGGGGTGACTCTAGAATATGTTTGTACGATATGGGTATTAAAGCTGTTAATGAGTATTTTGAAAAGGAGTGATCCTTAGTTCCATAGGTGGACGCCGTTTCGAGATATCGCCATAAAGGTGGACCAGGGGTGCCTCTAGAATGTGTTTGTACGATATGGGAATCAAATGAAAGGTGTTACTGAGCATTTTAAGAGGGAGTGGGCATTAGGTCTATAGGTGGACGCCTTTTAGAGATATCGCCATTAGGGTGGGCCAGGGGTGACTCTAGAATGTTTGTACGATAATGGGTATCAAACGAAAAGTGTTACTGAGCATTTTAAGAGGGAGTGGGCATTAGGTCTATAGGTGGACGCCTTTTCGAAATGTCGCCATTAGGGCGGGCCAGGGGTGACTCTAGAATGTGTTTGTATATATGGGTATCAAATTAAAGATGGTAATGAGTATTTTAAAAGGGAGTAATCCTTAGTTCTATAGGTGGACGCCTTTTCGAGATATCGCCATAAAGGTGGACCAAGGGTGACTCTAGAATGTTTGTACGATATGGGTATCAAACGAAAGGTGTTACTGAGCATTTTAAGAGGGAGTGGGCATGAGGTCTATAGGTGGACGCCTTTTCGAGATATCGTCATTAGGGTGGGCCAGGGGTGACTCTAGAATGTGTTTGTATGATATGGTTATCAAACGAAAGGTGTTACTGAGCATTTTAAGAGGGAGTGGGCATTAGGTCTATAGGTGGACGCCTTTTCGAGATATCGCCATTAGGGTGGGCCAGGGGTGACTCTAGAATGTTTGTACGATATGGGTATCAAACGAAAGGTGTTACTTAGCATTTTAAGAGGGAGTGGGCATTAGGTCTATAGGTGGACGCCTTTTCGAGATATCGCCATTAGGGTGAGCCAGGGGTGACTCTAGAATTTGTTTGTACGATATGGGTATCAAATGAAAGGTGGTAATGAGTATTTTAAAAGGGAGTAATCCTTAGTCCTATAGGTGGACGCCTTTTCGAGATATCGCCATAAAGGTGGACCAAGGGTGACTCTAGAATGTTTGTACGATATGGGTATCAAACGAAAGGTGTTACTGAGCATTTTAAGAGGGAGTGGGCATTAGGTCTATAGGTGGACGCCTTTTCGAGATATCGCCATTAGGGTGGGCCAGGGTGACTCTAGAATGTGTTTGTACGATATGGGTATCAAATGAAAGGTGGTAATGAGTATTTTAAAAGGGAGTAATCCTTAGTTCTATAGGTGGACGCCTTTTCGAGATATCGCCATAAAGGTGGACCAAGGGTGACTCTAGAATTTTTGTACGATATGGGTATCAAACGAAAGGTGTTACTGAGCATTTTAAGAGGGAGTGGGCATTAGGTCTATAGGTGGACGCCTTTTCGAGATATCGCCATTAGGGTGGGCCAGGGGTGACTCTAGAATGTTTGTACGATATGGATATCAATCGAAAGATGTTACTGAGCATTTTAAGAGGGAGTGGGCATTGGGTCTATAGGTGGACACTTTTTCGAGATATCGCCATTAGGGTGGGCCAGGGGTGAATCTAGAATGTTTGTACGATATGGGTATCAAACGAAAGGTGTTACTGAGCATTTTAAGAGGGAGTGGACATTAGGTCTATAGGTGGACGTCTTTTCGAGATATCGCCATTAGGGTGGGCCAGGGGTGACTCTAGAATGTTTGTACGACATGGGTATCAAACGAAAGGTGTTACTGAGCATTTTAAGAGGGAGTGGGCATTAGGTCTATAGGTGGACGCCTTTTCGAGATATCGCCATTAGGGTGGGCCAGGGGTGACTCTAGAATGTGTTTGTACGATATGGATATCAAATTAAAGGTACTAATGAGGGATTTAAAAGCGAGTGGCCCTTAGATGTATATGTGAAGGCGTTCTCGCTATATCGACCAAAATGTGGACCAGGTGATCCAGAAAATCATCTGTCGGGTACTGCTAATTTATTTATATATGCAATACCACTAACAGTATTCCTGCCAAGATTCCAAGGGCTGTTGATTTCGCCTTGCAGAACTTTTTCATTTTCTTCTACTTAATATGGTAGGTGTCACACCCATTTTACAAAGTTTTTTCCAAAGTTATATTTAGCGTCAATAAACCAATCCATTTACCATGTTTCATCCCTTTTTTCGTATTTGGTATAGAATTATGGCATTTTTTCATTTTTCGTAATTTTCGATATCGATAAAGTGGGCGTGGTTATGGTCGGATTTCGGCCATTTTTATACCAAGATAAAGTGAGTTCAGATAAGTACGTGGGCTAAGTTTAGTAAAGATATATCGGTTTTTGCTCAAGTTATTGTGTTAACGGCCGAGCGGAAGGACAGACGGTGGACTGTGTATAAAAACTGGGCGTGGCTTCCACCGATTTCGCCCATTTTCACAGAGAACAGTTACCGTCATAGAATCTATGCCCCTACCAAATTTGAGAAGGATTGATAAATTTTTTTTCGACTTATGGCATTAAAAGTATTCTAGACAAACTAAATGAAAATGGGCGGAGCCACGCCCATTTTGAAATTTTCTTTTATTTTTGTATTTTGTTGCATCATATCATTACTGGAGTTGAATTTTGACTTAATTTGCTTATATACAGTAAATATATTAAATTTTTTGTTAAAATTTGAATTAAAAAAAATTTTTTTTTTAAAAAGTGGGCGTGGTCTTCATCCAATTTTGCTAATTTTTATTTAGCGCATATATAGTAATAGTAGTAACGTTCCTGCCAAATTTAATCATGATATCTTCAACGACTGCCAAATTACAGCTTGCAAAACTTTTAATTACCTTCTTGTAAAAGTGGGCGGTGCCACGCCCATTGTCCAAAATCTTACTAATTTTCTATTCTGCGTCATAACGTCAACCCATCTACCAAGTTTCATCGCTTTAACCGCCTTTGGCAATGAATTATCGTATTTTTCGGTTTTTCGAAATTTCGATATCGAAAAAGTGGACGTGGTTATAGTCCGATATCGTTCATTTTAAATAGCGATCTGAGATGAGTGCCCAGAAATCTACATACCAAATTTCATCAAGATACCTCAATATTTACTCAAGTTATCGTGTTAACGGACAGACGGACGGACATGGCTCAATCAAATTTTTTTTCGATACTGATGATTTTGATATATGGAAGTCTATATCTATCTCGATTCCTTTATACCTGTACAACCAACCGTTATCCAATCAAAGTTAATATACTCTGTGAGCTCTGCTCAACTGAGTATAAAAATGTCTACATTAATAGTGGTCACCATATGTTTTTTCAAATAAGGAAACACACATGCATTCGTGTAATTCACTTCAACAGTTCAAAACTTATCGTTTTTTGCTCGGAAATTCGCTTTGCGCTATATTTCTTCTTTTCACAAATTCACACAAACTTCAATAATTATTAAACAAAAACACTATTTGCATTTTTATGTAACAATTTGCACCGCGGTAATTTCGGACACTACTGAACGTATTGGACTGTTTCGTTTATTCTGCTAACGAATGGTGTTGAGTCCAAAGAAAACGCTCCAGCGATGTTTACACTCCATTGTCATTTATTCTTCTAATTTGAATTTTCTTAATGCTAAGAGCCAAAGCTCTATATACCTATCTATACAAAATATTCATGAATTTCTCTATGCAAAAAAATGCACCGTAATATTGTTCGATGTATTTTCAAAGCCTAATTTGTTTGTCGATCTGCCTGCTACATACATACATGTTGATATAAATATAATGCAAGTAAGTTTGTAGGTGGGAATAATAAGTAAGATAGTTAAGACGAAAGTACATAAATTTTGAGAGAGAAAGAGCGTAACTAAGTAGGTAACAAATCGTTTAGTAAATGATTAAACTATTATTGATGTATGTATGTATGTTAATATGAAAACGTATAATTCGCTGGCTAAGTGGGATGAATCTGACCAAACAAATGGGTTTTTGGTGTGTTTTTCAAAATAATTTCACCATACATTGAGCGCTTTTCAGCGCCTTCAGGTAAAAAATTATATTGTCATGAGATTGAATATACCATTTTAACTGGTTTTAGTACATAAGAATGGAATCTCTTAACCTGAAGGCGAGTTCCCAATTCGTCTATATCTCTAGTCCTTAGTTACCCAGCGAAAAGAAAGGCCTTTCCATTAGCATTTATCAACAGCTTACAATGGATACTCATGTGGTTCAAATACATCCTAGGGTTATCCGGGTCCACGTTTTGGTCTATATCTCGAGACCTAGTCACGGAGGGGCATGAAAAATAATCTATACTATAGCAATCATCAACAGCTCCCATTTGCTACCCGCATTGTACAAACATCCTAGTTATCCGGGTCCACGTTTTGGTCTATATCTCGAGACCCTAGTCACGGAGCGGCATGAAAAATACTCTATACTATAGCATTCATCAACAGCTTCCATTTGATACCCATATTGTACAAACACATCCTAGGGTTACCCGGGTCCACGTTTTGGCCTATATACCGAGACCCTGGTATCCGATTCTTAAAATTTCGAAACAAACCATCTACTGAATAGTCAGAACAAAGCCCAAAAAATTGGTTTGTATAGGTGAGCCCGTTCTTGACTTATAAAATCACAACGAAAAATGGCATTCATTTTTATATATATAGAATATCACACACACGTATATAGATATTTTTCACAAATTCTGGTATTCAGTGGCGAAGAGCTGAAAATTAAACTTACATTCATACATATATATTTGGTCATAATAAATTTAAGAGAAGACCATAAAGAGATTAATAAAAAATTTCTTCCTTTGCGATAAATTCTTTGAGTGGTGCAGTTAGGTAATTGAAACCCTTCCCTTTGTTTTTGACTATCAAACTCGAATTTTCGAACTAGGTCCTGCATAGTAGTTATTCTCGTTTAAATATCAAACGATATGGAGAAATCCATCAAAACAGCTGATGAGGTGGCACAGTTTGAGGCCGAGTTCAACGACAGACCTCAAAATGAGCACACAAAATATACTCTAGAAATTCACCAAGAAGAGTTAAAGAATAACTGGAGAAAGGCAAAGCTAGCTTATGAGGATCTCTTGTACTCTGAAACGGTAGAGAAAAAGGTATTGACGCAGGCCAAAGCGAAATACCAATCGACATATTCCGCATATTTACGTGGCAGTTCGACCATGGCTGAATTGATGGCAAAGTTAACTAAACGCGATAAGGAGGCAGAAAGTACACCTGATCAAGAATACAGCATGCGACTTCCTCCGTGCCATACGAATGTACTCGAAGGTGACTACTCTCCAGGCCAACGTTCCGTGACATGTTCACGGCCATATATATCCGAAATAAGCGCCTAACCCCGGTTGAGAAGTTATTTCGCCTTAACCAAAAAACGCCGGGTGAGGCCAGAGATATAGTAAAAAAATGCCCACTTACAAACGATGGGTTTGCCACAGCGTGGAAGAATTTAGGGGAAAGATATGAGAATAAACGAATTCTCGTCAATACCCAATTAAAAATATTCAATCTTGAAAGCATATAAAGTGAGTGTGGCACCGCAATTAAAAAACTTCAGCGGGAAATAAACAACTGTATCTCAGCCCTAAAAACGCACCAAATGGAGATAGACAATTGTAAGGATGGCTCTTTATTACATACTAATTTTAAAATGTACATGTCAGTTGTATTTCATTTTTGTGTATCAAGAAAAGAGAAGATAAAATAATATGAAATTCAACATAGCTCAGAGTTGCATTAGTCAGGATGACCCCTATGTAACACTATGCGAAATCTGGTCTTTCACAATTGGGATGCGATATTTACATATCTATGCTCTACCAAACTACCCGAAAGCACACTAGCTTTATGGGAACAGACTATAGAGAATAAAACTGAAATATCGAAATGGGAAGATATGGATAAATTTTTATCCCACAGGTTCCAGACCTTGGAAACAGTCTCGGGGTTAACAGGTAGCAAAAATACCAAAGCTCCCAAACAACTACCATCCAAACATAATAACGATTCGTCTCAAAAGAAAGTAGGCGCCTACCAAGCAAGTGTGGCTAGAAACACTTGCAGATACTCTAAGAAAAACAACCACAAGCTGTCACAATGCCAAAGCTTCCAGCGGCTCTCTGTATTAGACAGAGTAGCGTTTATAAAAGACAGTCGGGGGTGTCTGAACTGCCTCTCGGCAAAACATACCGTATCCAAATGTACGTGCTCCTTTAATTGTACCATTTGCCATCTAGGGCATCATACATTCCTGCATATTCAACAAAATACGGGCACGAGTACGAGACTAACCACAACCCAACAAACCCAGTTAGATCAAAGAGCGTCTACTTCGGCACAGGCTCAGGCCCAACGTCAGTCTGCCACGGCAAATAATCAACCAACCAACTTCAATTCCTGTTTCGCGATTACAAACAAAGGGTTCTGTTAGGTACTGCGCAAGTCAATATCTTTTATAACGACGCCAATTTTTCGGCCGGCGCCCTAATAGACTCCGGATCAGAGTGCTCGTTCATTTCGGAGCGACTTAAAAGAATAATCAATTTGCCCAGTCGGAATCTCAATGCACAAGTGTCAGGCATAAACAACACGGTGTCAGCCCAAGTGAGAGAGGCATGCTTCATTCAGTTGCGGTCATCAATAGACACGACTGTACGCATACACACCACAGCACTGGTTTTAGGCCAGCTCACTGGCAATCTGCCAACCTGTCAAATTTACCCCATGACACACCAAGTTTTCCCGGACTTGGTGCTAGCAGATCAGAGATTCTTTGTAAATGAACAAGTGGATCTTATTCTGGGCGGGGATATCTACGCACAAATAATGCTAGGCGGTATACAAAAAAAGGAGTGTGCCTAAACCCTCCTTGCGCAGGAAACAGTATTTGGCTGGATATTAACTGGCCAAACGGAAACGGCCAGTCCAGCCAGCAGGTGCGTGTCCTTTATTAATGAGGTATCGCTGGACAAACAAATAGCGTCATTTTGGGTGCTGGAAGACATTCCCAAAAACCATATTTATAACAAAGACGAGAATTACTGCGAGTTGTATAAAAGAACCACCGAAAGAAATAAAGATGGCAAATATATTGTATCTTTGCCATTTAAGCAGGATTTTAAAAAGGGTATCTCATTAGGACCGTCGCTGAAGAGCTCGTGCTCACAATGTTTCAGAAATGAAACCCGGGTAGCGTAAAATCCAGAATTGCAAACGGAATATAACCGAGTAGTATCAGAATACGAAACGTTAGCTCATATGGCACGGGTAGAAGAGCATGTTCCGGCAGACATATGCAATACTTATTTTTTACCCCATCACGCAGTAATTAAGGAAGAAAGCACCGCCACTAATGCGAGAGTTGTTTTTAACGCCTCCTGCCACACTGCTAATGGAATCAGTTTAAATTATGTCCTTCATTCAGGCCCAGTCCTTCAGAGTGATCTAACGACTCTCAAACTTCGTTGGAGAATGTTCCGATATGTATCCAACAGTGACATCGAAAAGATGTACCGGCAGATATTGTTAGAGCCCAGGGACACCAGGTATCAAAGCATCGTCTTCAGGTCATCCACCAGCGAACATATCAGCCTATACGATTTGAAGACTGTGACCTTCGGAGTGAACTGCGCGACCTACCTGGCAATAAGGACCCTTCTCCAATGAGAGGACGTAGAGGAAGGCTATCCTATCGCATCGGACATCCTACGACAGTTTATGTATGTCGACGACGTTTTAGTGGGCCATTGCCACCGCCACGAAGGCAAGGGACGAAATCAAAGCGGCATTACAATCAGCTGGCTTCTCCCTCAGGAAGTGGACTTCCAATTGCGACCAATTACTGGAAGGTATTCCAAGATCGCATTTATTAAATGAAAACAATTGTTTTTATTGGCCTATTGATAAATGATTCAAGGTTCGATACGAGCTCAAGGCCATAACAATAATTGTTTTCTAATGATAATTATTATTTTTTAATTTTTCTAAATTTGAAAAATTGTATTTTGTTTTTGGAATAGTAAGTAGAAAATTTTTCAGACAACCTGCCATAGCTGCGCAGATAGATCCATTCGAAGGGTGCTAAACCTTCATCATCCGTACGCTTTAGGCACGCTGCGCTAACCATTTAGCTATACAGCGGTGGTTTGTTTGACTGGCAAATTGCTACTTCTATTCCTTTTTACCAACTATATTTATTCAGTGTTTGGATTTGTGTATTGTCAATTACTTTGTTTGACATTCCCAAGTGCTCATGGTTTATTAACAATTGTTTTTGTTTTTATCGGCCTATTGATACATGATTCAAGGTTCGATTCGAGCTCAAGGCCAGAATAATAATCTTTTTCTAATGATAATTATTGTTATTTTTTTTTTTTTTTTATTTTTCTAAATTTGAAAAATTGTATTTTGTTGTTGGAATAGTAAGTAGAAAATTTTTCAGACAACCATAGCTGCGCAGATAGATCAATTTCGAAGGGTGCTAAACCTTCATCATCAGTACGCTTTAGGCATGCTGCGCTAACCATTTAGCTATACAGCGTGGTTTGTTTGACTGGCAAAATGCTACTTCTATTCCTTTTTACCAACTATATTTATTCAGTGTTGCGCCATCTGTTGCAAATCACTGATAATGCTGGATTTGTTTATTGTCAATTACTTTGTTTGACATTCCCAAGTGCTCATGGTTTATTAACAATTGTTTTTGTTATTTATTAATTATTGTTTTTATTAATTTTTCTAAATTTGAAAACTTGTATTTTGTTTTTGGAATAGTAAGTAGAAAATTTTTCAGACAACCTGTCATAGCTGCGCAGATATTGATAAATAATTTTTTTCTAATGATAATTATTGTTATTTTTTAATTTTTCTAAATTTGAAAAATTGTATTTTGTTTTTGGAATAGAAAGTAGAAAATTTTTCAGACAACCTGCCATAGCTGCGCAGTAAGCATTTTTGAGCACGTATTTGAGGCACAATGAAAATTATGTACAATGCTTTTTTAATGGTATCTTAATATAGAAATGCAGAACTGGCTAAAGGGGTGGCGGGGCTGAAACAATCCTTGAATTTAACAAAAAAATTAATTTTTGTATGCTAAAAATGTTTAAGAGGCACTTTGAAAATTAGATATGTTAAAATTTAATATTTGAAAAATATAAAAAGAGCTAAGCCAGATTATTAGGTTGGGTCTAAAACGTTGCCAGGTCATTGCAAAATAATTTTTTTTAATTGAAAAAATGTTTTTGAGGCACTTTGAAAATTAAATATGTTAAAATTTAATATTTGAAAAATATAAAAAAAAACTAAGCCAGTTTATTAGGTTGGGTCTAAAACGTTGCCAGGTCATTGCAAAATAATTTCTTTATTAATTGAAAAAATGTTTTTTGAAAATTAGATATGTTAAAATTTAATATTTGAAAAATATAAAAAGAAAAAATAAGCCAGATTATTACGTTGGGTCTAAAACTTTGCCAGGTCATTGCAAAATAATTTTTTTTAATTGAAAAAATGTTTTGAGGCACTTAGAAAATTAGATATGTTAAAATTTTATATGAGCATTTCCGAAGAATGGTCAACCAGAGCAAAAATTTTAAATGTTAATAAAAATAAATTCTTTTTTAACCCTGTTATACAAAATTACCCAAATTTTTATAAAAATAAAGTTTTGGAAGTTAATTAGAATATTTTTATGAAAAATTTGGCTTAAAACCTGAAAAAAAATTTTTTTTTTCATTTCCAGCCAGTTTTAAAGGCCTGTTTCTTTTCAATTTTTTCACATGTACGACTTATACTAGCTATCCCTTTTTGCAACGAAATACCCCCATGAATATCAATTAAGACTATCAAAATGAAAGAAGAGTGAACGACGATGTATTTACGGTAAATTTTTATTGAAACTTTTACCTCTGCCTGGATCGTACGTTCGCGACCAAAAAAAATACATTTTTTGATACCACTTCTCAAGGAGTGTAAGGAAATGTCCAGAGCTACATTGCTAAAGCCAGTTGAGTGCACTTAATTGAAAACCAAAATTACTTCTCGTGAAGGGTTTACCAAACCTTTTTTTTTAATTTTCAAAGTTGCGTACGTTCGCGACCGTTTTGCATTTTGATATATTTTTGGCCTGTTCACTTTGAAATTATGTATTTAGTGCTTTATTTCTCTATCCATCGTGTTAGCAGTTGTTGTGAGTCATCTCGCGTATTGAAATTTAATAACGAAAAAATTTATAAAATATTATAAACGTAAGTACAGATTAACTCGTGAACTAATATTTTAATAGTTTTAAAAAATATATGTTCATATATCTCTTAGATAATAAAGAAGGGTAAAGCTCCTACTGAATCCCAAAAAGCAAAGCATAAGCGGTATTTGCAAAATATTATGAGTGATCCCACAAAACTTAAGAAGTATCGTAAGAAAGCACCTGAACGAATGAAGAGACGAAGGGAAGAACTAACGAAGTTGGGGAGAAACACTAAGCTGATGAGGGAGTTTAAAGAAAAAGAACGTGAGCGGTTGATAATATACCGTCAAAAAAAAGAAAATTGCTTCTAGACAACAACGAAATGGTACAAACTATACTTGCAAACAAACTTTATACAAAGCTGTAAAAAAGCAGAAAATGCTTTACCAAAAAATGAAGCAAGAAAAAAAGAGGTTGTTAATATAATTTATAAAAAGTATTTGCAGCAAGTAGTACAACTCAAAATACTCTAGAAGAGGACATCAACTCAGAGATAGAGTTGAAATTGGCTGGAGACTTTTTTCTGCGGGACGATATCAGCGTTCAGGCTGCTGCAAGAAGAGAAACGCTAATATTAGATGGGAAAATTGTTGCTAAACGTTATATGCTGATAACAGTTTCTGAGGCTTACGAGATCTACAAAACGCAAGTAATCGGGAAAACCGTAAGTAAAACACAGTTTTTTGAATGTCGTCCAAGAAGTGTCCAGCTTTCGAGCAAAATACAATGCCACATAACATGTGTGTATGCTTTTATCATGCCAATTTTAATTATTTATTGAAAAGTTTATCGAACGCTATGGATCCTATATCTGAAGACTTCGAAAAATTCCTCAAATTAGCGTGTTGCAATATAGAAAATGAATACTGCATGACCAACGCTTGCGAAAAGTGTGCAAGCGAAATTAAAGAGATCATTCCCTTGAAATACCTTTCAAAAATGGACGAGAACGTCAAATGGAAGCAATGGCGGAAAGTGGATGATCGTGTAACACTGAATTACACTGTTGCTCCGTTATTTGACTTGTTACATGACATACAATTTTAACTGCCACTTTTCAAGGAACACTTTTTTGTAAAGCTAACACAGCAAAGCTATTTCGAAGCTGTAAGGAAAAATATCCCACCTGGAGTACTTGTTATACAAGTAGATTTCGCAGAGAATTATAGGCTAATCTGCCAAAACGAAATTCAGAGTGCGCATTTTAGTTATAAGCAAGTTTCTATTTTTACTTGCGTCGCCTGGATGTCTGACGAAACTAAGTCGTTTGCAATAATAAGTGACAGTTTAACTCACAGAAAAATCGATGGTTACGTGTTTATAACACATCTTGTGCAGGAGATAAAAAGGCAACATGGCGAATTCCAAATCATTTCCTTTTTCTCGGATGGAAGTGGCTGCCATTTTAAAAATAAGTATATAGTTCGGAGTCTTCCAGATTTGCTGACTCAATTCAACCGCAAAAAGTTTGAGTGGAACTATTTTGCGACATCTCAGGGCAAGGGTGCAGTCGATGGTGTTGGAGCAGTTTTGAAAAGAAAAGGCTGGCAACTAACAAGAACAAAAAATCTTATTTTAAATGATGCATTATCTTTTTATAGTTGTGCAAAAGAGCACATCACTGGAGTTGAACTTAAATATATTGGAGCTGATTCAATCGCTGAGATATCACCAACTTTAAGTCAGAAATGGACGAATATACCAAGCATTCCAGGTATCAGATTGATACATTCAATTTCCTGTGACAAAAACTTGAAGTTACATGTGGCTCGTACTGCATATTCACAATATAAAGATATTTAATAATATTTCATTATATAGATATATATGTAGGTATATTAATAATAATAAATAATACTGATGCCGCGTTTTACTCCATAATTAAATATGCAGAAAATAGTAAAAAATGTATGGAAAAATCGTACGTTCGCGACTCGTACGTTCGCGACCGGTATTTAAGCGTATATATAAAAATGTACTGAAGATATTTTAACGCAAAATAAACGTGAAGAAAGTCACTTTATGCCACTTCAATATGTTATCAACCGTTTTGAAAAAATCCATTCCATTTCGCTGAATTTTGAATTTTTCCAGTTGCACAAAAAAGTCACTTCCATTTTGCGTACGTTCACGACCACATGTTTATTGCCCCCATAGTCAAAACTAAAAATCGAACAAACCTGCCTCTTGCACCTAAAATGGACCTACCAAAATGCTATCGAAGTAGCAAACAAAAAAAAGAAAAACCTATGTTTACTTTGTTTTTTGGCCCATAAAAGCGTACGAACGTACTGTTCGCGACCGTGGAAACACCCATATTTGAAAAATATAAAAAAAACTAAGCCAGATTATTAGGTTGGGTCTGAAAAATATAATAAGAAATAAATTTGCCAGGTCATTGGAAAGTAATTTTTTTTAATTGCAAAAATGTTTTTGAGGCATTTTGAAAATTAAATATTGTAACGAATTTAGGGAAATTCCGAATCGCTAAATGAATAAATCACTCCAATATTCTGTATTGCAAATGGTCTTTATTAAACTACTTTGGGAGTAGTACAGTTATACTTCACAATTAAACTTCTCGCAATTGATAGCGTGTAACTGATTAGTTATTACTCAGCTTGCGCTGCTTTTATACTCTCTGTAGCCGTCGTACATCCATTTCTCCTAAGCTCTAGTATTTTCGTGAACAGTTGTAGCTTATGCTTGGTTACAGTTATATAAGTACATGTATATCTGTAGTTTATGTTTGTCTTAGAGCCATATGCGTGTGTATGGGTGAGTGCTACTTCAGCTGATGACTACATGTGTGTGCGTGAGTAATCTCTTCATCGACTTCTATATACGTGTGTAAATGATGATTAGTGTGTTAACATATCTAATTTTCAAAGTGCCTCAAAACCATTTTTATACTCAGCTGAGCAGAGCTCACAGAGTATATTAACTTTGTTCGCGTAACGGTACCCCGTAACGGAATAAACTAATCGATATAGATATAGAATTCTATATATCAAAATGATCTGGGCGAAAAAAGAAACTCATTTAGCCATGCCCGTCCGTCCGTCCTTCCATCTGTCCATAAACACGATAGCTTGAGTAAATTTTGAGGTATCTTTTTCCAAATAAGGAAACACACATGCATTCGTGTAATTCACTTCAACAGTTCAAAACTTACCGTTTTTTGTTCGGAAATTCGCTTTGCGCTATATTTCTTCTTTTCACAAATTCACACAGACTTCAATAATTATTAAACAAAAACACTATTTGCATTTTTATGTAACAATTTGCACCGCGGTAATTTCGGTCACTACTGAACGTATTGGGCTGCTTCGTTTATTCTGCTAACGAATGGTGTTGAGTCCAAAGAAAACACTCCAGCGATGTTTACACTCCATTGTCATTTATTTTCCTAATTTGAATTTTCTTAATGCTAGGAGCCTAAGCTCTATATACCTATCTATACAAAATATTCATGTATTTCTCTATGCAAAAAAATGCACCGTAATATTGTTCGATGTCTTTTCAAAGCCTTCTTTGTTTGTCGATCTGCCTGCTACATACATACATGTTGATATAAATATAATGCAAGTAAGTTTGTAGGTGGGAATAATAAGTAAGCTAGTTAAGACGAAAGTACATAAATTTTGAGAGCGAAAGAGCGTAGCTAAGTAGGTAACAAATCGTTTAGTAAATGATTAAACTATTATTGATGTATGTATGTTAATATGAAAACGTATAATCCGCTGGCTAAGTGGGATGAATCTGACCAAACAAATGGGTTTTTGGTGTGTTTTTCAAAATAATTTCACCATACATTGAGCGCTTTTCAGCGCCTTCAGGTAAAAAGATTATATTGTTATGAGATTGAATATATCATTTTAACTGGTTTTAGTACATAAGAATGGAATCTCTTAACCTGAACGCGAGTTCCCAATTGGTCTATATCTCGAATCCTTAGTTACCCAGCGAAAAGAAAAGCCTTCTTTTCATTAGAATTTATCAACAACTTACAATGGATACGCATGTGGTTCAAACACATCCTAGGGTTATCCGGGTCCACGTTTTGGTCTATATCTCGAGACCTAGTCACGGAGGGGCATGAAAAATAATCTATACTATAGCAATCATCCACAGCTCCCATTTGCTGCCTATATAGTACAAACACACCCTAAAGTTATCCGGGTCCACGTTTTGGTCTATATCTCGAGACCCTAGTCACGGAGGGGCATGAAAAATAATCTATACTATAGCAATCATCAACAGCTCCCATTTGCTACCCGTGTTGTACAAACACATCCTAAAGTTATCCGGGTCCACGTTTTGGTCTATATCTCGAGACCCTAGTCACGGAGCGGCATGAAAAATACTCTATACTATAGCATTCATCAACAGCTTCCATTTGATACCCATATTGTACAGAAACATCCTAGGGTTACCCGGGTCCACGTTTTGGCCTATATCTCGAGACCCTGGTATCCGATTCTTAAAATTTCGAAACAAACCATCTACTGAATAGTCAGAACAAAGCCTAAAAAATTGGTTTGGATAGGTGAGCCCGTTCTTGACTTATAAAATCACAACGAAAAATGGCATTCATTTTTATATATATAGAATATCACACACACGTATATAGATATTTTTCACAAATTCTGGTATTCAGTGACGAAGAGCTGAAAATTAAACTTACATTCATACATATATATTTGGTCATAATAAATTTAAGAGAAGACCATAAAGAGATTAATAAAAAATTTCTTCCTTTGCGATAAATTCTTTGAGTGGTGCAGTTAGGTAATTGAAACCCTTCCCTTTGTTTTTGACTATCAAACTCGAATTTTCGAACTAGGTCCTGCATAGTTGTTATTCTCGTTTAAATATCAAACGATATGGAGAAATTCATCAAAACAGCTGATGAGGTGGCACAGTTTGAGTCCGAGTTCAACGACAGACCTCAAAATGAGCACACAAAATTTACTCTAGCCATTCACCAAGAAGAGTTAAAGAATAACTGGAGAAAGGCAAAGCTAGCTTATGAGGATCTCTTGTACTCTGAAACGGTAGAGAAAAAGGTATTAACGCAGGCCAAAGCGAAATACCAATCGACATATTCCGCATATTTACGTGGCAGTTCGACCATGGCTGAATTGATGGCAAAGTTAACTAAACGCGATAAGGAGGCAGAAAGTACACCTGATCAAGAATACAGCATGCGACTTCCTCCGTGCCATACGAATGTATTCGAAGGTGACTACTCTCCAGGCCAACGTTCCGTGACATGTTCACGGCCATATATATCCGAAATAAGCGCCTAACCCCGGTTGAGAAGTTATTTCACCTTAACCAAGAAACGCCGGGTGAGGGCAGAGATATAGTCAAAAAATGCCCACTTACAAACGATGGGTTTGCCACAGCGTGAAAGAATTTAGGGGAAAGATATGAGAATAAACGAATTCTCGTCAATACCCAATTAAAAATATTCAATCTTGAACGCGTAGAAAGTGAGTGTGGCACCGCAATTAAAAACTTCAGCTCGAAATAAACAACTGTATCTCAGCCCTAAAAACGCATAAAATGGAGATAGGCAATTGGGATGCGATATTTACATATCTATGCTCTACCAAACTACCCGAAAGCACACTAGCTTTCTGGGAACAGACTATAGAGAATAAAACTGAAATATCGAAATGGGAAGATATGGATAAATTTTTATCCCACAAGTTCCAGACCTTGGAAACAGTCTCGGGGTTAACAGGGTCTCAAAAGAAAGTAGGCGCCTACCAAGCAAGTGTGGCTAGAAACACTTGCAGATACTCTAAGAAAAACAACCACAAGCTGTCACAATGCCAAAGCTTCCAGCGGCTCTCTGTATTAGACAGAGTAGCGTTTATAAAAGACAGTCGGGGGTGTCTGAACTGCCTCTCGGCAAAACATACCGTATCCAAATGTACGTGCTCCTTTAATTGTACCATTTGCCATCTAGGGCATCATACATTCCTGCATATTCAACAAAATACGGGTACGATTACGAGACTAACAATCCAACAAACCCAATTAGATCTAAGAGCGTCTACTTCGGCACAGGCTCAGGCCCCACGTCAGTCTGCCACGGCAAATAATCAACCAACCAACTTCAATTCCTGTTTCGCGATTACAAACAAAGGGGTTCTGTTAGGTACTGCGCAAGTCAATATCTTTTATAACGACGCCAATTTTTCGGCCGGCGCCCTAATAGACTCCGGATCAGAGTCCTCGTTCATTCCGGAGCGACTTAAAAGAAGAATCAATTTACCCAGTCGGAATCTCAATACACAAGTGTTAGGCATATACAACACGGTGTCAGCCCAAGTGAGAGAGGCATGCTTCATTCAGTTGCGGTCATCAATAGACCCGACTGTACGCATACACAGCACTGGTTTTAGGCCAGATCACTGACAATCTGCCAACCTGTCAAATTTACCCCATGACACACTAAGTTTTCCCGGACTTGGTGCTAGCAGATCAGAGATTCTTTGTAAATGAACAAGTGAATCTTATTCTGGGTGGGGATATCTGCGCACAAATAATGCTAGGCGGTATACAAGGAGGGTGCCTAAACCATCCTTGCGCAGGAAACAGTATTTGGCTGGATATTAACTGGCCAAACGGAAACGGCCAGTCCAGCCAGCAGGTGCGTGTCCTTTATTAATGAGGTATCGCTGGACAAACAAATAGCGTCATTTTGGGTGCTGGGAGACATTCCCAAAAACCGTATTTATAACAAAGAAGAGAATTACTGCGAGTTGTATAAAAGAACCACCAAAAGAAATAAAGATGGCAAATATATTGTGTCTTTGCCATTTAAGCAGGATCTTAAAAAGGGTATCTCATTAGGACCGTCGCTGAAGAGCGCGTGCTCACAATTTTTCAGAAATGAAACACGGGTAGCGTAAAATCCAGAATTGCAAACGGAATATAACCGAGTAGTATCAGAATACGAAACGTTAGCTCATATGGCACGGGTAGAAGAGCATGTTCCGGCAGACATATGCAATACTTATTTTTTACCCCATCACGCAGTAATTAAGGAAGAAAGCACCACCACTAATGCGAGAGTTGTTTTTAATGCCTCCTGCCACACTGCTAATGGAATCAGATTAAATGATGTCCTTCATTCAGGCCCAGTCCTTCAGAGTGATCTAACGGCTCTCAAACTTCGTTGGAGAATGTTCCGATATGTATCCAACAGTGACATCGAAAAAATGCACCGGCAGATATTGCTAGAGCCCAGGGACACCAGGTATCATAGCATCGTCTTCAGGTCATCCACCAGACTGTGAAGACTGTGACCTTCGGAGTGAACTGCGCGACCTACCTGGCAATAAGGACCCTTCTCCAATTAGCAGAGGACGTAGAGGAAGGCTATCCTATCGCATCGGACATCCTACAACAGTTTGTGTATGTCGACGACGTTTTAGTGGGCCATTGCCACCGCCACGAAGGCAAGGGACGAAATCCAAGCGGCAATACAATCATTTACTGGAAGGTACCAATTACTGGAAGGTATTCCAAGATCGCATTTATTAAATGAAAACAATTGTTTTTATCGGCCTATTGATAAATGATTAAAGGTTCGATTCGAGCTCAACGCCAGAACAATAATTTTTTTCTAATGATAATTATTGTTATTTTTAATTTTTCTAAATTTGAAAAATTGTATTTTTGTTTGGAATAGTAAGTAGAAAACTTTCAGACAACCTGCCATAGCTGCGCAGATAGATCCATTTCGAAGGGTGCTAAACCTTCATCATCAGTACGCTTTAGGCACGCTGCGCTAACCATTTAGCTATACAGCGGTGGCTTGTTTGACTGGCAAATTGCTACATCTATTCCTTTTTACCAACTATATTTATTCAGTGTTGCGCCATCTGTTGCAAATCACTGATAATGCTGGATTTGTTTATTGTCAATTACGTTGTTTGACATTCCCAAGTGCTCATGGTTTATTAACAATTGTTTTTGTTTTTATCGGCCTATTGATAAATGATTCAATGCTCGATTCGAGCTCAAGGCCAGAATTATAATTTTTTTCTAATGATAATTATTGTTATTTTTTTTTTAATTTTTCTAAATTTGAAAAATTTTTTTTGTTGTTGGAATAGTAAGTAGAAAATTTTTCAGACAACCTGCCATAGCTGCGCAGATAGATCCATTTCGAAGGGTGCTAAACCTTCATCATCAGTACGCTTTAGGCACGCTGCGCTAACCATTTAGCTATACAGCGGTGGTTTGTTTGACTGGCAAATTGCTACATCTATTCCTTTTTACCAACTATATTTATTCAGTGTTGCGCCATCTGTTGCAAATCACTGATAATGCTGGATTTGTTTATTGTCAATTACTTTGTTTGACATTCCCAAGTGCTCATGGTTTATTAACAATTGTTTTTGTTTTTATCGGCCTATTGATAAATGATTTCAAGGCTCGATTCGAGCTCAAGGCCAGAATAATAATCTTTTTCTAATGATAATTATTGTTATTTTTTTTTTAATTTTTCTAAATTTGAAAAATTGTATTTTGCTGTTGGAATAGTAAGCAGAAAATTTTTCAGACAACCTGCCATAGCTGCGCAGCAAGCATTTTTGAACAGGTATTTGAGGCACAATGAAAATAATATACAATGCTTTTTTAATGGTATCTTAATATAGAAATGCAGAACTGGCTAAGGGGTGGCGGGGCTGAAACAATCCTTGAATTTAACAAAAAAATAAATTTTTGTATGCCAAAAATGTTTAAGAGGCACTTTGAAAATTAGATATGTTAAAATTTGATATTTGAAAAATATAAAAAGAGCTAAGCCAGATTATTAGGTTGGGTCTAAAACGTTGCCAGGTCATTGCAAAATAATTTTTTTTAATTAAAAAAATGTTTTTGAGGCACCTTGAAAATTAAATATGTTAAAATTTAATATTTGAAAAATATAAAAAGAACTAAGCCAGATTATTAGGTTGGGTCTAAAACGTTGCCAGGTCATTGTAAAATAATTTCTTTTTTAAATGAAAAAATGTTTTTTGAAAATTGGATATGTTAAAATTTAATATTTGAAAAAGACAAACAAAAAACCGCTGTGGTGGCTGAATGGTTATAGCAGCGGCGCCTAAACGTTGCCGATGAAGGAATTTAGCAGTTCCCGAAATGGATCTATACAACGAGCTTTGGCAGTTGTCTAAAATTTTTTCTTTCTTCTATTCTAATTTAAAAATTTTTTCAATTAAGAAAAAATTTATCATAACAATAATAATGATAAAAAAAATTATTGTTAGGCCTTGAGCTCGATTCGAACCCGCGATATTTGAAAAATATAAAAAGAACTAAGCCAGATTATTAGGTTGGGTCTAAAACTTTGCCAGGTCATTGCAAACTAATTTTGTTTTTAATTGAAAACATGTTTTGAGGCACTTTGAAAATTAGATATGTTAAAATTTAATATTTGAAAAATATAAAAAGAAATAAGCCAGATTATTACGTTGGGTCTAAAACTTTGCTAGGTCATTGGAAAATAATCTTTTTTTAATTAAAAAAATGTTTTGAGGTACTTTGAAAATTAGATATGTTAAAATTTTATATTTGAAAAATATAAAAAGAATAAGCCAGATTATTAGGTTGGGTCTGAAAAATATAATAAGAAATAACTTTGCCAGGTCATTGGAAAGTAATTTTTTTTAATTGCAAAAATGTTTTTGAGGCATTTTGAAAATTAAATATTGTAACGAATTTAGGGAAATTCCGAATCGCTAAATGAATAAATCACTCCAATATTCTGTATTGCAAATGGTCTTTATTAAACTACTTTGGGAGTAGTACAGTTATACTTCACAATTAAACTTCTCGCAATTGATAGCGTGTAACTGATTAGTTATTACTCAGCTTGCGCTGCTTTTATACTCTCTGTAGCCGTCGTACATCCATTTCTCCTAAGCTCTAGTATTTTCGTGAACAGTTGTAGCTTATGCTTGGTTACAGTTATATAAGTACATGTATATCTGTAGTTTATGTTTGTCTTAGAGCCATATGCGTGTGTATGGGTGAGTGCTACTTCAGCTGATGACTACATGTGTGTGCGTGAGTAATCTCTTCATCGCCTTCTTTATGCGTGTGTAAATGATGATTAGTGTGTTAACATATCTAATTTTCAAAGTGCCCCAAAACCATTTTTATACTCAACTGAGCAGAGCTCACAGAGTATATTAACTTTGTTCGCATAACGGTACCCCGTAACGGAATAAACTAATCGATATAGATATAGAATTCTATATATCAAAATGATCTGGGCGAAAAAAGAAACTCATTTAGCCATGTCCGTCCGTCCGTCCTTCCATCTGTCCGCAAACACGATAACTTGAGTAAATTTTGGGGTATTGTAATGAAATTTGGTATGTAGATTCCTGGGCACTCATCTCAGAGCGCTATTTAAAATGAACGAAATCGGACTATAACCACGCCCACTTTTTCGATATCGAAAATTTCGAAAAACCGAAAAAGTGCGATAATTCATTACCAAAGATGGATAAAGCGATGAAACTTGGTAGGTGGGTTGATCTTATGACGCAGAATAGAAAACTTGTAAAATTTTGGACAATGGGCGGGGCACCGCCACTTTTAAAAGAAGGTAGTTGAGGATATCATGATGAAATTTGGCAGGAACGTTACTCCTATTACTATATGTGTGCTAAATAAAAACTTGCAAAATCGGATGACGAACACGCCCACTTAAAAAAAAATTTTTTTAAGTAAAATTTTAAGAAAACATTTAATATCTTTACAGTATATAAGTAAATTATGTCCACATTCATCTACAGTAATGATATGGTGATACAAAATACAAAAATAAAAGAAATTTTCAAAATAGGCGTGGCTCCGCCCTTTTTCATTTAACTTGTCTAGAATAATTTTAATGCCATAAGTCGAACAAAAATTCACCAATTCTTGTGAAATTTGGTAAGGGCATAGCTTCTATAACAGTAACTGTTTTCTGTGAAAATAAGCGAAATCGGTTGAAGCCACGCCCGGTTGTTATACACAGTCGACGGTCTGTCCTTCCGCTCGGCCGTTAACAGGATAACTTGGGCAAAAATCGATATATCTTTACTAAACTTAGTTCACGTACTTATCTGAACTCACTTTATCTTGGTATAAAAAATGGCGGAAATCCGGCTATCACCACGCCCATTTTTTCGATATCGCAAATTTCGCAAAATGAAACAAAATGCCATAATTCTATACCAAATACGAAAGAGGGATACAAAATGGTGATTGGATTGGTTTTTTGACGCAAAATATAACTTTAGAAAAAACTTTGTAAAATGGGTGGACACCTACCATATTAAGTAGAAGAAAATGAAAAAGTTCTGCAGGGCGAAATCAAAAGCCCTTGGAATCATGGCAGAAACACTGTTCGTGGTATTACATATATAAATAAATTAGCGGTACCCGACAAATGATGTTCTCGGTCACCCTGGTCCATACTTCGGTCGATATCTCGAAAACGCCTTCACATATACAACTTAGGAATACTCCATTTTAAAATACTCATTAACACCTTTCAATTGATACCCATATCGTACAAACACATTCTAGAGTCACCCCTGGTCCACCTTTATGGCGATATCTCGAAAAGGCGTCCATCTATGGAACTATGGCCCACTCCCTTTTAAAATATTCCTTAATACCTTCCATTTCATACCCATGTCATACAAACACATTCCATGGTTGCCCCATGTTCATTTTCCTATATGGTGATTTTCCTTTATTTTGTCTCCAAAGCTCTCAGCTGAGTATGTAATGTTCGGTTACACCCGAACTTAGCCTTCCTTACTTGCTTCAACTAAAAAAACAAAAAATATTTTGCAATGACCTGGCAAAGTTTTAGACCCAACCTAATAATCTGGTTTATTTGTTTTTATATTTTTCAAATATTAAATTTTAACATATCTAATTTTCAAAGTGCCTCAAAAACATATTTAGCATACAAAAATTAATTTTTTTGTTAAATTCAAGGATTGTATCAGCCCCGCCACCCCTTATCCAGTTCTGCGTTTCTATATTTAGATACTATTAAAAAAGCATTGTACATAATTTTCATTGTGCCTCAAATACCTGCTCAAAAATGCTTACCAGCTCTCCCAATACACTGGACCACGAATTTCAACTTTTTCTCTTTACCAGGAACGCCGTTATGAAATTCGTATGTAAAATCACCCCCTGATTTCGAAAATTGAGTTCATTTTTCATTCTATGGTACCGTTTTTGAGATATTTGCAATTTATCGTTATTCGAAAAAACCAAAAAGATGGCTCCATTTAATTACGTATATCTCACGAACGGGTCAAGCGATTGCATACATTGTTTTTTGCTCAACCAGATAGTATTCGAGATATTAGCTTATCATTTCAGATTTTTGTTTTTTTATGAAAAAATATGAAAAAAATTACTCTTTGTGAGGGCAGCATTCCATAACCACAACTTTTATTCCAGATATTTTTTCTTTACGTAAAGCTCTGTTTAATTAGATAAGCTATCATCGGAGAAAATCGATGCAAAACTACGTAAGTTATAAGCGATCAAATAAAAATACCCAGGTTGCGCAACTTCAATGTATGTATACATACATATATTAAAGGTATAAAGTGCAAATGGGATATTATCCGGATAAACGAATAACACCATAACAATGATAATACTTTTTCTTTAAATAAATCAAATAGTACTTTTAATACTGGAATTGTTTTATAGTAGGTAGAGTGGTTGCATCGAAAGACAGAGTGGTTGAGTTCGAAACCTGCTGTAGGCATGTAGTTATAAACATGTATTTCCGTCACTTATGGGTAAGTATGCAGGTAGATTTTCAAAATTATAAGACACAGAAAATTTTTAAAGCCTACATCTAAAGCAGGTAGTATTTTCTTTTCCCGGCTTCGTATAAAAAGGAACCTTTCTGTCTAGGTAAGATTTGATTTTTTCAATTTTATTCTTGTTCCGAGTATAAATATGAGTTAATGCGCCTTGAAATTTCATAACATCTGCAAGGCTCGCAGGAGATAGTTCAGTTCATAAGTCAAATTTCAAAACCGTGATTTATTAAAAAAAATAAAATGAGTAAAAGGACGCGAGAATTTGAGTGTAATAACGATCCAGATATGTTCTGTTTCATGTGTGGCCAATAAACTATCATAAGGCGACGAAGAGTGTTCTCAGATCATATTGTTACGAATATTAGCAAAACTAAGGAGTGCTGCCATCTCCAGGCCGATGCTAAGCAGTGACGTGAATTCACATCAATAATTCAATCATTATGTATCTTCATACACGAATCAATAATTGCGTCTACACATATGTACACATTCCGACGAGCAACATTTACATACAAGGCAGCGAGAGATGAGATGTGACGTGAATTCACATCAATAATTCAATCATTATGTATCTTCATAAACGAATCAATAATTGCGTCTACACATATGTACACATTCCGACGAGCAACATTTACATACAAGGCAGCGAGAGATGAGATGTCACACACAGATGAATTTACTTATACGCTTATGTGTGTGCGGGATACTGTAAACTACAAACTCACATATGTACATCTGAGAAGCGCTAAAAAGTAGACAATTGTAAACAAGTAGAAACTATATGAGAACTATACACACACGAATATAGTTGGTAAGTTCTGGAAATGGAAGAGCCTAGAAGTATGCAGCGTAAACTATAAAAGCGGGGCAGGCGAGTAAGAAGTAATTCAGTTTGAGTTGAGCTATCAATCAGTTTGGCTATTAAGCCAGCGAGTAGCAAAGTATAAGTGTTATTGTGAAGTACTTAATAAAGGCCATTTTTCCATCATTCAATATTGGAGTTATTTATTCAACAGTTTAGTGATTCGAACTTAGCAGAGGATTGCAAATAAGAGGATTTGCGGCAGATTCGTTACAATTGGTGTCAGAAGAGGAATTGTTGAATAAATTCCAGAGGACAACAAGGACATGGCAAAGTTCAGTGAATTGAAGATCCAGCAACTAAAGAAGGAGTTGGAGAGCCGTGGATTGAATACAAGCGGCGTTAAACTTGAACTTCAGGCACGGCTACGAGAGGCAATGGAAGCAGAAGGAATTGATGTGGAAGAGTATGACTTTCATCTTGATGGCGAGGAAATAACAAAAATGGAAGAAACACCGCAGACAATGGCGAACACAGACCTGAACATGATATTGGCTGCAATATCTGCTCAAACATCGACAATGTCATCACAGATGGAATCTCAAGAGACACGTATAACATCAAAGATTGAAGCACAAGAAACGCGTATGTCAGAAATGTCGACACAGATTACATCGAAGATGGAAGCACAAGAAACGCGTATGTCAGAAATGTCGACACAGATTACATCGAAGATGGAAGCACAAGAAACGCGTATGTCAGAAATGTCGACACAGATTACATCGAAGATGGAAGCACAAGAAACGCGTATATCCGAAATGTCGTCGCAAATGTCATCTCAGCTGGAATCGCAGGAGAACCGTATAACAGCGAAGATTGAAGCACAAGAGGCACGGATATCCGAAATGTCGGCTCAAATTTCAGCACAGATATCATCGCAGATCTCTGCTCAACTGGAAGAGCAAGAAGGACGTATTTCCTCGAAGTTGGAGGCGCAAGATACAAAAATTTAACAGTTTGAAGAAAAAATCGAGGCCGAGGTGGATGCTTTGAGAGGACGTATCGAGCAGTTGCAACTAAATCGCCCAGCAGTTTCAACTAGTAATTCAAAGGTAAAAACACCATCCTTTGACGGTTCTGTTCCTTTCCAGGTCTTTAAGCTACAGTTTGAGAAGACCGTAGCAGTGAACAACTGGAATGTGGAAGATAAAGTTGCCGCACTCTTCGTAGCATTGAAAGGACCAGCTGCCGAAATCTTACAGACTATTCCAGAATACGAACGGAACAGTTATGACGCATTGATGGCTGCTGTAGAACGGCGATACGGAAGCGAGCACAGGAAACAGATATTTCAAATAGAGTTGCAAAACAGCTACCAAAAAGCTAACGAGACTTTGCAGGAGTTTGCTTCGGACATTGAAAGATTGGCCCATCTTGCAAATGCGGATGCACCCGTGGAATACACGGAAAGAGTGAAGATTCAGAGCTTTATAAATGGCATACGGGACGTCGAAACGAAGCGAGCCACATACGCGAACCCAAAGCAAACATTTTCTGAAACGGTATCCCATGCATTGACTCAGGAAACGGCGTCATTATTGAGTAAACCAGCATACAAAGCTCATCGTGTGGAAGTAGAAAGGCCGGAGTGGGTAGATACAATTTTGGAAGCTCTGAAGGGATCACAAGAGAAAAATGCCGGAGTTATGAAATGTTTCAAATGCGGGAAGTCCGGTCACATTGCACGTCACTGCGATCTTGGTCCTAATAGTTCCAACAATGTGGGTGGCCGTAAACGCAAAGCTGGAGGAGATGAGCAAGAGCGAGTAAGAGGTAGAGATCGAGAGCTAGATCCAGCTATTGAATGCCCTGTGATATCTGTGTTGCAAATTGGTAGAAAATCGAGCAGTCTTACCGTCAGAGGGAATGTCGATGGCAAGGAGCGTGTACTGACTGTAGATACGGGCGCATCTCATTCCTTGATTCGATCTGATTTGGTATACAAGAGAGTAAAGTCATTACCTGGAGCGAGGTTGCGTACGGTCACAGGCGAATATAACCAAGTTCAGGGAGAAGTAATATGTGAAGTCCTAATTGGGAAGGTCATGGTTCTACACAAATTCGTTGTGGCGGAGATCGTTGATGAAGTTATATTGGGAGTGGATTTCTTGGTTGACCTTGACATCAAGATCGATATGCAGAGAAGGATGATGCATTATGAGAACCAAGATGTGCCACTTAACTTCAGTTTGGAAAAAGGGTTCAGCAGTAAGCGAGTGCTCGTGGAGGAGATTCGACAGAGACCACGAAAGTCAAGGAAAGTAGATCGAGCAAAGGTTGATGGATCGAATGTGCCAAATAAAGCGAAATTAAAAGTACCTGCGAGGAAAAGACCGGCATCAACAAACCCTAATGGACGCACTAAATTCACTGAAAGAATTTTTCAGAAAGAATGCAAGGATGGTTTCAAGCCAGCGCGCACTTTTGTTGGGAAACGTCGGAACGATACTGAGTATGTGAAGCCAATCCGTCAAGAACAAGCTCTACAAAGTAGTTCTTCATTGGCCAAGCAACAGAGTGCGAGAGATCGATCCAGAATAATGAGTAGTAAGATGGAACACAGGTACGACAGGGAAAATAATTCGGAATGTTTCCGGAATGGAGATTTGGTACTGTTAAACAACCCTCACCGTCGGAAAGGTGTTCCAGCCCAATTTCGGTGCAGTTGGGAAGGCCCGTACAAAGTTGTGAAGAAGATCAGTGATACCATCTACCGCATACAAACCACTGGGAAACCACGGATTAGAAGGGTGGTACATTTGGAGATGCTAGCGGCGTTTAGATTGGGAGATTTGTCTGATCGGGACGATCAGACATAGGTGGAGGGCAGTGTTACGAATATTAGCAAAACTAAGGAGTGCTGCCATCTCCAGGCCGATGCTAAGCAGTGACGCGAATTCACATCAATAATTCAATCATTATGTATCTTCATAAACGAATCAATAATTGCGTCTACACATATGTACACATTCCGACGAGCACCATTTACATACAAGGCAGCGAGAGATGAGATGTCACACACAGATGAATTTACTTATACGCTTATGTGTGTGCGGGAGACTGTAAACTACAAACTCACATATGTACATCTGAGAAGCGCTAAAAAGTAGACAATTGTAAACAAGTAAAAACTATATGAGAACTATACACACACGAATATAGTTGGTAAGTTCTGGAAATGGAAGAGCCTAGAAGTATGCAGCGTAAACTATAAAAGCGGGGCAGGCGAGTAAGAAGTAATTCAGTTTGAGTTGAGCTATCAATCAGTTTGGTTATTAAGCCAGCGAGTAGCAAAGTATAAGTGTGATTGTGAAGTACTTAATAAAGGCCATTTTTCCATCATTCAATATTGGAGTTATTTATTCAACAGTTTAGTGATTCGAACTTAGCAGAGGATTGCAAATAAGAGGATTTGCGGCAGATTCGTTACAATATGAAAACTTTATACTCCAAGTATTTTGGCATTGAGCCTAAAAATGCTGAAAAACCATGGACACCGACCACTTTGTGTACATCGTGTCGAGTAGAATTGATTCAGTCGGAATAAGGACAACAAATAAAATTTGATAAACAAATGATATGGAGAGAACCTACTTGCCATTCAGTAGAGTGTTATATTTGTCAAACAAAAGTACTTGGCGTTGGATGATCAAGAAGAGTAACCTATGCCAGCGTACCTACAGTGACATTACCAGTACTACATTCAACGGCAGTTCCGGATCCAGTTCCATTGTCAACAGTAATATCTGAGTGCGGGGAATCAAGTTGTACTGAATTTCGCATGGGAAACGAGAGAAACGTTCTGTCACAAGCACAACTTAATGATTTGGAACTATCCAAGGAAAAGGCCGAGATCCACACTTCTCGTATGCAACAATTTAAATTTGTGTCATCCGATGTTAAGGTAATATATTGTAGAACTCGTCACGAACCATTTTCCAAACACTATACCAAGAAAGACAGTATGTGCTACTGCAACGACATTCCTGGTTTATTCAAAGAGTTTGGTCAAACATATGATTCAAAGAGTGGCGATTGTTCATAGACAGCAATAAACTGAGTTTGAAGGCTGTATTATTGCATATTGGTAACAAAAAGCCTTCTATGCCGATCGCACATGCATTAAATACAAAGGAAACCTACGAGGAAATGCAAAAACTACTCAAATTTATCAAATATGAAGAGCATGATTGGAAAATATGTTCTGATCTCAAAGTCGTTGCAATGCTATGCGGTCTACAAAGTGGCTACACCATACACTGCTGCTTCCTCTGCAAGTGGGATAGCCGAGCTCGAAAGAAAGGATTGGCCGGAAAGAGCCGAGTTTACCGTTGGTGTGGATAACATCAAATACACCCTCATGTCAAGAAAGAGAAAATCATACTTCCACCCTTACACATCAAGCTCGGTCTCATTTAAAACTTTGTTAAGGCTTTGGACAAAGAAGGCGAAGCATTCGACTATTTGAAAACAATTTTTCCAGATATTTCTCAAGCCAAGATTAAGGAAGGTATTTTTGTTGGACCACAAATAAAAAAGTAGATCAACAATAATCAATTCAAATGACTACTCTCATCAGTTGAAGCTTCGTGGGAATCCTTTGAAAAGGTCGTTGCTTCTTTTCTCGGTAGACACAAAAGCCCTAACCACGAGCAGATACTGAACGACTTAATCAATAATTATGCGAAAATGGGTACATATTAAAGGCTTATTAAAATTAATTTCCCAAAATTCTATAACTTGTTTACCTAACTAATATTTTCTTTTCCTTAAAAATTCACTTTCTGCACTCACATTTGATATTTTTTCCGGCAAATCTTGGCGACGAAAGTGACGAACATGGCGAAAGGTTTCATCAGCAAATGAAATTAATTGAGAATCGATATCAAGGATTCTGGGACGTCGCAATGATGGGTGATTACTGCTGGTTTCTCATAAGAATAAACTGAATAAGCGTCAAAGTAGAACACATAATTATTTCGACTACATAGTAAAATCCAATTAAGATAAAGATTGTTAGAATATAGTATAAACATAAATAAATTTAAAAAATAGTTAAAAATATGGGTAATCTCATTCATAAATTGAACTTTTAACTAAATAGAAACAGAGCACAGCTAATATTTCACTCTTCTTTATACCATACATACGTTTTGAGGTATACGTTGAAATTGCGCAACCTGTTTATTTTTATTTGATCGCTTATAACTTACGTAGTTTTGCATGGATTTTCTTCGATGATAGCTTATCTTTTTTCTAATAAAACAGAGCTTTACGTAAAGAATATCTGGAAAAAAAGATGTGGTTTTGGAATGCTGCCCTCGCAAAGAGTAATTTTTTTTCATATTTTTCCATAAAAAAAACAAAAATCTGAAATGATAAGCTAATATCTCGAAAACTACCTGGTTGAGCAAAAAACAATATATGATGCATTTATAGCAAATTTTATCGTCTTTCCGATTTTTTGCAATTGCTTGACCCGTTCATGAGATATACGCAATTAAAGGGAGCCATCTTTTTGGTTTTTTCGAATAACGGTAAATTGGAAATATCTCAAAAACGGTACCATAGAATCAAAAGTGAACTCGATTTTCGAAATCAGGGGGTGGTTTTACTTACGAATTTCATAACGGCGTCTCTGGTAAATTTTGGCCGACGACCAGTGCTATCAACACGCTTTAGGCACGCTGCGCTAACCATTTAGCTATACAGCGGTGGTTTTTTTGACTGGCAAATTGCCACTTCTATTCCTTTCTACCAACTATATTTATTCAGGGATACGCCATCTGTTGCAAATCACTGATAATATTGGATTTGTTTACTGTCAATTACTTTGTTGAACATTCCCAAGTGCTCATGGTTTATTAACAATTGTTTTTGTTTTTATCGGCCTATTGATAAATGATTCAAGGTTCGATTCTAGCTCAAGGCCAGAACAATAATTTTTTTCTAATGATAATTGTTGTTATTTTTTAATTTTTCTAAATTTTAAAAATTGTACTTTGTTTTTGAAATAGTAAGTAGAAAATTTGTCAGACAACCTTCCATAGCTGCGCAGATAGATCCATTTCGAAGGGTGCTTGAATCATTTATCAATAGGCCGATAAAAACAAAAACAATTGTTAATAAACCATGAGCACTTGGGAATGTCAAACAAAGTAATTGACAATAAACAAATCCAGCATTATCAGTGATTTGCAACAGATGGCCCAACACTGAATAAATATAGTTGGTAAAAAGGAATAGAAGTAGCAATTTGCCAGTCAAACAAACCACCGCTGTATAGCTAAATGGTTAGCGCAGCGTACCTAAAGCGTACTGATGATGAAGGTTTAGCACCCTTCGAAATGGATCTATCTGCGCAGCTATGGCAGGTTGTCTAAAAAATTTTCTACTTACTATTCCAAAAACAAAATAAAATTTTTCGAATTTAGAAAAATTCAAAAATAACAATAATTATCATTAGAAAAAAATTATTGTTCTCGCCTTGAGCTCGAATCGAACCTTGAATTAAATGAAAACTTTTTAAACTTTGAAGATGCTAGCATGGTTAAAGCCTTAGGGATCAGGTGGAATGTCCACTCTGATTATTTCTATTTTACCACGAAACCCATAGACAACCAAGTCGTATTCACAAAGAGAACAATATTGTCTGCTATAGCAAAATTATTTGAACCACTAGGTTGGCTAGGGCCATTCATTATTACCTCGAAAATCATTATGCAAGGTATTTGGCTGGAAGGCACGGGCTGGGACGAAGCCGTATCTCCCGCGATATTTGATAGATGGCATGATTTTTTAGAAAGCTACCGACATATTGAAAGCATTCGTATACCACGTTGGGTACGGTTTTCCCGGTAGCGAGCAGCGAACTGCTTGGCTTTTGCGATGCTTCCGAGAAAGCATACGCAGCCACAATATACCTGAGGGTACAAATAGAGAATCATATGTTCGTAAATCTGCTCTTCGCAAAAACCCGAGTAGCCCCGGTCAAGGCTATATCTCTTCCCCGCCTTGAACTATGTGGCGCAGTTCTGCTAGCAGAAATAGTAGAGTCAGCCGCAAAAAATCTCAATTTTAAAAACCCTACAACCTATCTATGGACGGATTCTTCAATCGTCGTTGCATGGGTTCGCAAACCCCCATGCTCGTGATCCTCTTTCGTTGTCCATAGGGTGACAAAAATAATTGACAAAGTAGGGAAAGAGAAAAAGATCTTATCAACAAAGCCCTGTAGTTGGGGGGCCCTTCTTGGCTTCATGAAGACAGCTCAAATTAGCCTACCCATGAAACAGAATATACACCACCTCAGAAGAAAAGCGTGTCCAGGTACACTCATCACCAGTAGATACAGACTCAGATATTCTCACAAGATTTTCTGACCTCTCGAGAGCTTTGAAAGTACTATCCTATGTCTGGAGATTCTTTCAAAGGACTAACTCAAAAAAAAGAGCCTCATTTCAGGCGAATTCTCAATTTCGTCGAGCAAAATAAAAGCAACGACTCAACGTCTGATTGTTATCTATCAAAAGAGGCATTATGGGGAGGAGTATTCAGCTTTAAAATCTAAAAAAATTATAGGAGCAAAGAGCGAGGTACTAACACTGAACCCATTCTTAGTTGAAAAGGGGGTTATGAGGGCAGGCGGACGCCTCGGAGCTTCCGAAGATATCCCGTACAACGAGCGACACCCAGTTATTTTGCCGTATAATTGCCAATTGTCGCGTCTTATTGTAAAATTTACCCGGAAGATCTCACTCTACGGGGAAACCAACTTATGCTACGCCTCATCCGTACTCAGTATTGGATACCACGGGTCAAGAATATGATAAAATCGACGATCCACAATTGCAAGGAATGCACTATTTACCGAAAACGTGTTCAAACCCAGCTAATGGGAATTCTACCGAAGGAGAGAACTACGTACTCACGGGCATTCACAAATACAGGAGTCGATTTTGCGGGACCCTTCGATATAAAGAACTTTGGTGGCCGAGGATGTAGAGTGTCGAAGTGGTATGTATGCTTGTTCGTTTGCTTTGCAACGAAAACGATTCACCTGGAACCCACCTCCGACCTCAGCACTCAATCATTTTTAACAGCATTTTCGAGGTTCGTTTCGCGAAGAGGCTGCCCTAGTCAGATGTTTTCCGACAATGGCACCAATTTTGTCGGGGCTTCTAGAGCACTTAAAACGGAAATGAGGGAATTCCTAAAAAACGCCCGCGATAACACCCTATCCAAGTATTCCCATCAATCCTTATCGTGGCACTTCATTGCCGCCTCAGCTCCTCACATGGGGGACTGTGGGAGGCGGGAATGAAAAGTTTTAAAAGCCACTTCACAAAAATCGCCTCAAGTTTCAAATTCACCTTTGAGGAGTTTGCGACTTTGCTATGTAGGATTGAAGCTTGCTTCAACTCCCGACCATTGAGGTCAGCGTCAAACAATGCATCAGACCTGGAGCCACCAACCCCAGGTCACTTTTTGGTCGGAGGACATCTCTTATCTCCACCAGAACCTGACGCCAGCGAAAACTCTGCCTCAATTATAAATCGATGGCAAAAGTTAAAATCCCTTCATCACTTCTTCTGCAAGAGGTGGAAATCGGAATACCTCTCTGAACTACAAAAAAGAAATAAATGGAGATTTCCCAAAACGAACCTAAAAATCGTGGACCTGGTCGTAATCAAGAAGGACAATTTGTCTCCAAACGAATGGAGACTCGGACGGGTGGTCAAATTACACCCAGGAACTGACGATCGCGTCAGAGTTGTCGACATCATGGCGGTGAAAGGCCAGATAATCCGACCCTTGGTAAAACTCATCATCCTACTATGCAATCGCGATTAGGCAGGAGAATCTGCGGCATCCAATTAACACCTCCTTCCGATAGTATTCCACTTCACGAAAGACCAAAACAATGACTCCACATCGTGAACATAGCCAACTTATAAATCTAGTGGAATTTCAACCAATAACCAATAGACCCAAAAGAAATGTATCCACATCATCTACAGAATATCCGAATAATACTTAGGGTCTCAAATATCTTAATTTTCGAACTGAATTTTCCAGACGAATGGGAAGTAAACGCATTATAGCGGTCAGATAAACTTGATAGTCTGAATGAGGAAACGACTAACAAAATGTTTGTCTTCCTCTAATAAGTAAGAAAGTCTGAGGTTTGTTTTTAAAGTTGTGTAGGTTGGAATGTAGGTATTTTTAAAAATTCTACGTCAAATGCTTGACGAAAATTACAACGGTACATCACTGCCTGTCTTAGAAACGATTTTCAATAAAAATAATAAAACGTACGCCTCATGGGTACAGCTAGAGCTTCACACACAAACGGCACAGCCATCGAATGTAAAAACAATACCCAAATTGCCACCAGCACCAAAAGTGCTTATCGAACAACATGACATGCTTGCATATGTCTTCCAACCCATTGCTGAACGCGAATATACAGAAACAATATTAATTCATTAGTTACATTCGCTAAATACACACTATATCGTTGCTCAAGAAGATCTAAGTAAACTGATCATTAGTGAACTTATACGAAATCGCAACCCTGATACACTACGCCGTTTGGTTAGCTATTCGCTGTTGCTAGAGTCGAAGCCTATTGCATGCTTTCTGCTTTCATATTCCAAGGTCGATGCCGCAATTTCACAAATAGCTCTTGATATGTTGAATAAAATTGGAGTGCATGATATAATAATCGAGGTACTATTGGGGCAGGGTAAGATAACACTACTCGACAAAAAAAATATTCAAAAATAAAATAGACCTTTCCTAAATTAAAATTTTCTCCTGATTCCGAATATGACTTCCATTTTCCTGTGGCAGATCTAGTTTCCGAGATATCGGCGAAAATATGAAAATTCCCATTTTTGCAGAACACTACTTCATATAGGTAGGGCAAAAATGTGTTGTTTTAATTTTTTCGTTTTAAACTGTCAAAGATGCATACTTTCATTATTTCGGTTTCCGTGTAAAAAATCTCGATAAATCTTGGACACCTCATTTTATTTGCGCCTCCTGTAGATTAACTTTAATGAGTTGGGTATCGGGTAAAGGTCATAACATGAAGTTTGGTGTTCCAATGATGTGGACTGAACTCTTTAACCACGACCAGTGCTATTTTTGCGTGATAAACCTTAAAGGTAAAACGAGAAAAAAGAGGAAATTAATAAGTTATCCAAATGTGGCATCAGCTAAAAAACCAAAACTAAATGACCATACCTTACCCATACCGGCCGCCTATAAGTTTTGAACCCTCAAGCGAAAGTGACTCCGAAGCAAATAATTCAGACAGTGAACAAGAAGGAGAGGTCCCACATCGAGTCTCACAAGCCGAACTTAATGACTTGGCCAGAGATTTGAAATTATCGAAATTCGATAGCGAAGTTCTAGG
Source organism: Eurosta solidaginis (assembly GCF_040869045.1). Lineage (NCBI taxonomy): Eukaryota > Metazoa > Arthropoda > Insecta > Diptera > Tephritidae > Eurosta > Eurosta solidaginis. The sequence continues at coordinate 143,053,175 of NC_090320.1, forward strand.
ATCTCGTTTGCAGCAATGGGGCAGCCTGGGCCCTTCGACAAATACTTCCAAATTTCGAAATAGATACAAGACTTTCTCTTCTTTTTTTACTAAAACTGAAAATATTTGCTACTGCAATGATGTTCAAGGTTTATTTGAAGCACTAAAATTAGAAACTAAAGTGAATGATTGACGCTTGTTTATAGACAGTTCAAAGCGTAGTTTAAAAGCAGCATTACTTCATAAAGGAAATTCGTTACCGTCAATACCAGTGGCACATTCTGAGAATACTAAAGAAACTTATTTAAGCATATCCAATTTACTGGAGCTCATTCAATATAAGCAATTTAATTGGAAAATTTGTGCGGACTTAAAGCTAAGCAGTTTCGGTGGTACAATTTAAAATAAATAGTAGATGAAATACATCCCAGGTTTAGCTATAATTCTCGGACTTCAAGGAGGTTTCACTAAATATTGCTGTTTACTCTGTCTTTAGGACAGCCGTACTAGAGAAACCCATTATATTCAGGAAAACTGGCCACCAAGAGCTGAGTACGAACCAGGTGCCTTCAATATCGCAAACCCGCCTTTAGAAAATCCCGAATGAGTTATTTTGCCAGCACTTCACATCAAATTAGGATTAATGAAAAATTTTGTAAAGGCTTTAAATAAGGACGCGCCATCCTTCCAGTACCTAACGAAATTTTTCCCTAAAATAACTCAAACCAAATTAAAAGAAGGTATATTTGTTGGTCCGCAACTTAGAAAGTTGCTGAAAGACGAACATTTTGGGAATCATTTATCATCAGTAGAAGCAGCGGCTTGGGACAGCTTTAAGCAAGTCGTTAGTGGATTTCTTTGCAACAACAAAGATCCCAACTATAGAGAGATGGTCAAAGCCTTGTTGAAAAACTACAGTGCTATGAAATGCAACATGTCCCTCAAAATGCATTTTTTGCATTCACATTTAGATAAATTTCCCGCACACCTAGGTGCTGAAAGTGATGAACAGGGTGAAAGGTTTCACCAAGACCTCATGATTTTTGAAAAGCGTTACCAAGGTTTTTGGAATGAAGAAATGATGGGAGATTATTGCTGGACAATAATACGGGAGACAAACCCAGAAAATTATAAACGGGTAGTTAAAAGTACCCACGTCCCTCACTATTGACCACCACGGTAAAATCGCTCAATTTGACTTATTATACTCAGTTGAGCAGAGCTCACAAGTATATTAACGGTTGGTTGTACAGGTATAAAGGAATCGAGATAGATATAGACATCCATATATCAAAATCATCAGTATCGAAAAATAAATTGATTGAGCCATGTCCGTCCGTCCGTCCGTCTGTCCGTTAACACGATAACTTGAGTAAATTTTGAGGTATCTTGATGAAATTTGGTATGTAGGTTCCTGGGCACTCATCTCAGATCGCTATTTAAAATGAACGATATCGGACTATAACCACGCCCACTTTTTCGATATCGAAAATTTCGAAAAACCGAAAAAATGTGATCATTCATTGCCAAAGGCGGATAAAGCGATGAAACTTGGTAGGGTAGTTGACCTTATGACGCAGAATAAAAAATTAGTAAAATTTTGGACAATGGGCGTGGCACCGCCCACTTTTACAAGAAGGTAATTTAAAAGTTTTGCAAGCTGTAATTTGGCAGTCGTTGAAGATATCATGATTAAATTTGGCAGGAACGTTACTACTATTACTATATATGTGCTAAATAAAAAGTAGCAAAATGGAATGAAGAAAACGCCCACTTTATAAAATAAAATTTTTTAAAGTCAAATTAAAAAAAAAATTTATATTTTTACTGTATATAAGTAAATTATGTCAACATTCAACTCCAGTAATGATATGGTGCAACAACACACAAAAATAAAAGAGAATTTCAAAGTGGGCGTGGCTCCGCCCCTTTTCATTTAGTTTGTCTAGAATACTTTTATGCCATAAGTCGAACAAAAATTTACCAATCCTTCTGAAATTTGGTAGGGGCATGGATTCTATGCCGGTAACTGTTTTCTGTGAAAATGGGCGAAATCGGTTGAAGCCACGCCCAGTTTTTATACACAGTCGACCGTCTGTCCTTCCGCTCGGCCGTTAACACGATAACTTGAGCAAAACTGATATATCTTTACTAAACTTAGTCCACGTACTTATCTGAACTCACTTTATCTTGGTATAAAAAATGGCCGAAATCCGACTATAACCACGCCCACTTTTTCGATTCCGAAAATTACGAAAAACGAAAAAAATGCCATAATTCTATACCAAATACGAAAAAAGGGATGAAACATGGTAATTTGATTGGTTTATTGATGCAAAATATAACTTTAGAAAAAACTTTGTAAAATGGGTGTGACACCTACCATATTATCTAGAAGAAAATGAAAAAGTTCTGCAGGGCGAAATCAAAAGCCTTTGGAATCTTTGCAGGAATACTGTTAGTGGTATTACATATAGAAATAAATTAGCGGTACCCGACAGATGATGTTCTGGGTCACCCCGGTCCACGTTTTGGTCGATATCTCGAAAACGCCTTTACGTATAGAGCTAAGGGCAACTCCCTTTTAAAACCGTAATTAGTGCTTTTAATTTGATACCCATATCATACAAACACATTATAAAGTCAGCCCTGGTCCACCTTTATTGCGTTATCTTGAAAAGGCGTCCACCTATAGAACTAAGGCCCACTCTCTTTTAAAATACTCATTAACGCCTTTCATTTGATACCCATATCGTAGAAGCACATTCTAGAGTCACCCCTGGCCCACCTCTATGGCGATATCTCGAAAAGGCGTCCACCTATAGAACTAAGGCCCATTCCCTTTTAAAATACTCATTAACACCTTTCATTTGATACCCATATCGTACAAACACATTCTAGAGTCGCCCCTGGTCCACCTTTATGTCGATATCTGGAAAAGGCGTCCACACATACAACTAAGGCCCACTCCCTTTTGAAATACTCATTAACACCATTCATTTCATATCCATATCGTACAAACACATTCTATAATCACCCCTGGTCCACCTTTATGGCGATATTTCGAAACGGCGTCCCCCTATGGAACTAAGGATCACTCCCTTTTAAAATACTTATTAACACCTTTCATTTGATACCCATATCGATCGTACATACATATTCTAGAGTCACCCCTGGCCCACCTTTATGGCGATATCTCGAGAAGGCGTCCACCTATAGAACTAAGGCCCACTCCCTTTTAAAACACTCATTAACACCTTTCATTTGATACCCATATCGTACAAACACATTCTAGAGTCACCCCTGGTCCATCTTTATGGCGATATCTCGAAAAGGCGTCCACCTATAGAACTAATGCCCACGCCCTTTTAAAATACTCATTAACACCTTTCATTTGATACCCATATCGCGCAAACGAATTCTAGAGTCACCTCTGGTCCACCTTTATGGCGATATCTCGAAAAGAACTATGGCCCACTCCCTTCTAATATACTCTTTAATACCTTCCATTTGATACCCATGTCATACAAACACATTCCAGAGTTACCCTAGGTTCATTTTCCTACATGATGATTTTTCCCTTATTTTGTCTCCATAGCTCTCAGCTGAGTATGTAATGTTCGGTTGCACCCGAACTTAGCCTTTCTTACTTGTTTTAGATGTAGATATGTATGTATTTAATGTTGTTGTCGTTGTGGTTTTTTACTGAATTGCTGATTTATACTCATATTACTCAATTGAATACAGTTTAACGTGCAAACATATGTCTATAATAAAACGTTATAAAAAAACAAGTAAGAAAGGTTAAGTTCGGGTGTAACCGAACATTACATACTCAGTTGTGAGCTATAGTGACAACATAAGGGAAAATAACCATGTAGGAAAATGAACCGAGGGAAACCCTGGAATGTGTATCAAATGAAAGGCATTAAAGAGTATTTTATGAGGGGTCGGTCATAGTTCTATAGGTGGATGCCGTTTCGAAATATCGCCATAAAGGTGGACTAGGGGTGACTCTAGAATATGTTTGTACGATATGGGTATCAAATTAAAGGTATTAATGAGGGTTTTAAAAGGGAGTGGTGGTTGTTGTATAGGTGGTCGCATTTTCGAGATATCGCCATAAAGGTGGACCAGGGGTGACCCTAGAATTTGTTTGTACAATATGTGTATCAAAAGAAAGGTGTTAATGAGTATTTTAAAAGGGAGTAATCCTTAGTTCCATAGGTGGACGCCGTTTCGAGATATCGCCATAAAGGTGGAGCAGGGGTGACCCTAGAATTTGTTTGTACAATATGGGTATCAAAAGAAAGGTGTTAATGAGTATTTTAAAAGGGAGTAATCCTTAGTTCCATAGGTGGACGCCGTTTCGAGATATCGCCATAAAGGTGGGCCAGGGGTAACTCTAGAAATCGTATGTGCAATATGGGTATCAAACGAAAGGAGTTAATGAGTATTTTAAAAGGGAGTGGGCCTTAGTTCCATTAAAGATATGTCGATTTTCGCTCAAGTTATCGTGTTAACGGCCATGCGGAAGGACAGACGGACGACTGTGTATAAAAACTGGGCGTGGCATCAACCGATTTCGCCCATTTTCACAGAAAACAGTTAACGTCATAAAATCTATACCCCTACCAAATTTCAAAAGGATTGGTTAATTTTTGTTCGACTTATGGCGTTAAAAGTATACTAGACAAATTAAATGAAAAAGGGCGGAGCCACGCACATTTTCTTTTATTTTTGTATTTTGTTGCACCATATCATTACTGGAGTTGAATGTTGACATAATTTACTTATATACTGTAAAGATATTAAATTGTTTGTTAAAATTTTACTTTAAAAAATTTTGTTTAAAAGTGGACGTGGTCCTTCTCCGATTTTGCTAATTTTTATTAAGCGTACATATAGTAATAGGAGTAACGTTCCGGCAAAATTTCATCATGATATCTTCAACGACTGCCAAATTACAGCTTGCAAAAGTTTTAAATTACCTTCTTTTAAAAGTGGGCGGTGCCACGCCCATTGTCCAAAATTTTACTAATTTTCTATTCTGCGTCATAAGTTCAACTCATCTACCAAGTTTCGTCGCTTTAGCTGTCTTTTGTAATGAATTATCGCACTTTTTCGGTTTTTCGAAATTTTCGATATCGAAAAGTGGGCGTGGTTATAGTCCGATATCGGTCATTTTAAATAGCAATCTGAGATGAGTGCTCAGGAATCTACATACCAAATTTCATCAAGATACCTCAAAATTTACTCAAGTTATCGTGTTAACGGACGGACGGACATGGCTCAATCAAATTTTTTTTCGATCCTGATTATTTTGATATATGGAAGTCTATATCTATCTCGATTCCTTTATATATGTACAACCAACCGTTATCCAATCATATGTTCGTAAATCTGCTCTTCGCAAAAACCCGAGTAGCCCCGGTCAAGGCTATATCTCTTCCCCGCCTTGAACTATGTGGCGCAGTTCTGCTAGCAGAAATAGTAGAGTCAGCCGCAAAAAATCTCAATTTTAAAAACCCTACAACCTATCTATGGACGGATTCTTCAATCGTCGTTGCATGGGTTCGCAAACCCACATGCTCGTGATCCTCTTTCGTTGTCCATAGGGTGACAGAAATAATTGACAAAGTAGGGAAAGAGAAAAAGATCTTATCAACAAAGCCCTGTAGTTGGGGGGCCCTTCTTGGCTTCATGAAGACAGCTCAAATTAGCCTACCCATGAAACAGAATATACACCACCTCAGAAGAAAAGCGTGTCCAGGTACACTCATCAACAGTAGATACAGACTCAGATATTCTCACAAGATTTTCTGACCTCTCGAGAGCTTTGAAAGTACTATCCTATGTCTGGAGATTCTTTCAAAGGACTAACTCAAAAACAAGAGCCTCATTTCAGGCGAATTCTCAATTTCGTCGAGCAAAATAAAAGCAACGACTCAACGTCTGATTGTTATCTATCAAAAGAGGCATTATGGGGAGGAGTATTCAGCTTTAAAATCTAAAAAAATTATAGGAGCAAAGAGCGAGGTACTAACACTGAACCCATTCTTAGTTGAAAAGGGGGTTATGAGGGCAGGCGGACGCCTCGGAGCTTCCGAAGATATCCCGTACAACGAGCGACACCCAGTTATTTTGCCGTATAATTGCCAATTGTCGCGTCTTATTGTAAAATTTACCCGGAAGATCTCACTCTACGGGGAAAACCAACTTATGCTACGCCTCATCCGTACTCAGTATTGGATACCACGGGTCAAGAATATGATAAAATCGACGATCCACAATTGCAAGGAATGCACTATTTACCGAAAACGTGTTCAAACCCAGCTAATGGGAATTCTACCGAAGGAGAGAACTACGTACTCACGGGCATTCACAAATACAGGAGTCGATTTTGCGGGACCCTTCGATATAAAGAACTTTGGTGGCCGAGGATGTAGAGTGTCGAAGGGGTATGTATGCTTGTTCGTTTGCTTTGCAACGAAAACGATTCACCTGGAACCCACCTCCGACCTCAGCACTCAATCATTTTTAACAGCATTTTCGAGGTTCGTTTCGCGAAGAGGCTGCCCTAGTCAGATGTTTTCCGACAATGGCACCAATTTTGTCGGGGCTTCTAGAGCACTTAAAACGGAAATGAGGGAATTCCTACAAAACGCCCGCGATAACACCCTATCCAAGTATTCCCATCAATCCTTATCGTGGCACTTCATTGCCGCCTCAGCTCCTCACATGGGGGACTGTGGGAGGCGGGAATGAAAAGTTTTAAAAGCCACTTCACAAAAATCGCCTCAAGTTTCAAATTCACCTTTGAGGAGTTTGCGACTTTGCTATGTAGGATTGAAGCTTGCTTCAACTCCCGACCATTGAGGTCAGCGTCAAACAATGCATCAGACCTGGAGCCACCAACCCCAGGTCACTTTTTGGTCGGAGGACATCTCTTATCTCCACCAGAACCTGACGCCAGCGAAAACTCTGCCTCAATTATAAATCGATGGCAAAAGTTAAAATCCCTTCATCACTTCTTCTGCAAGAGGTGGAAATCGGAATACCTCTCTGAACTACAAAAAAGAAATAAATGGAGATTTCCCAAAACGAACCTAAAAATTGTGGACCTGGTCGTAATCAAGAAGGACAATTTGTCTCCAAACGAATGGAGACTCGGACGGGTGGTCAAATTACACCCAGGAACTGACGATCGCGTCAGAGTTGTCGACATCATGGCGGTGAAAGGCCAGATAATCCGACCCTTGGTAAAACTCATCATCCTACTATCCAATCGCGATTAGGCAGGAGAATCTGCGGCATCCAATTAACACCTCCTTCCGATAGTATTCCACTTCACGAAAGACCAAAACAATGACTCCACATCGTGAACATAGCCAACTTATAAATCTAGTGGAATTTCAACCAATAACCAATAGACCCAAAAGAAATGTATCCACAATATCCGAATAATACTTAGGGTCTCAAATATCTTAATTTTCGAACTGAATTTTCCAGAAGAATGGGAAGTAAACGCATTATAGCGGTCAGATAAACTTGATAGTCTGAATGAGGAAACGACTAACAAAATGTTTGTCTTCCTCTAATAAGTAAGAAAGTCTGAGGTTTGTTTTTAAAGTTGTGTAGGTTGGAATGTAGGTATTTTTAAAAATTCTACGTCAAATGCTTGACGAAAATTACAACGGTACATCACTGCCTGTCTTAGAAACGATTTTCAATAAAAATAATAAAACGTACGCCTCATGGGTACAGCTAGAGCTTCACACACAAACGGCACAGCCATCGAATGTAAAAACAATACCCAAATTGCCACCAGCACCAAAAGTGCTTATCGAACAACATGACATGCTTGCATATGTCTTCCAACCCATTGCTGAACGCGAATATACAGAAACAATATTAATTCATTAGTTACATTCGCTAAATACACACTATATCGTTGCTCAAGAAGATCTAAGTAAACTGATCATTAGTGAACTTATACGAAATCGCAACCCTGATACACTACGCCGTTTGGTTAGCTATTCGCTGTTGCTAGAGTCGAAGCCTATTGCATGCTTTCTGCTTTCATATTCCAAGGTCGATGCCGCAATTTCACAAATAGCTCTTGATATGTTGAATAAAATTGGAGTGCATGATATAATAATCGAGGTACTATTGGGGCAGGGTAAGATAACACTACTCGACAAAAAAAATATTCAAAAATAAAATAGACCTTTCCTAAATTAAAATTTTCTCCTGATTCCGAATATGACTTCCATTTTCCTGTGGCAGATCTAGTTTCCGAGATATCGGCGAAAATATGAAAATTCCCATTTTTGCAGAACACTACTTCATATAGGTAGGGCAAAAATGTGTTGTTTTAATTTTTTCGTTTTAAACTGTCAAAGATGCATACTTTCATTATTTCGGTTTCCGTGTAAAAAATCTCGATAAATCTTGGACACCTCATTTTATTTGCGCCTCCTGTAGATTAACTTTAATGAGTTGGGTATCGGGTAAAGGTCATAACATGAAGTTTGGTGTTCCAATGATGTGGACTGAACTCTTTAACCACGACCAGTGCTATTTTTGCGTGATAAACCTTAAAGGTAAAACGAGAAAAAAGAGGAAATTAATAAGTTATCCAAATGTGGCATCAGCTAAAAAACCAAAACTAAATGACCATACCTTACCCATACCGGCCGCCTATAAGTTTTGAACCCTCAAGCGAAAGTGACTCCGAAGCAAATAATTCAGACAGTGAACAAGAAGGAGAGGTCCCACATCGAGTCTCACAAGCCGAACTTAATGACTTGGCCAGAGATTTGAAATTATCGAAATTCGATAGCGAAGTTCTAGGATCTCGTTTGCAGCAATGGGGCAGCCTGGGCCCTTCGACAAATACTTCCAAATTTCGAAATAGATACAAGACTTTCTCTTCTTTTTTTACTAAAACTGAAAATATTTGCTACTGCAATGATGTTCAAGGTTTATTTGAAGCACTAAAATTAGAAACTAAAGTGAATGATTGACGCTTGTTTATAGACAGTTCAAAGCGTAGTTTAAAAGCAGCATTACTTCATAAAGGAAATTCGTTACCGTCAATACCAGTGGCACATTCTGAGAATACTAAAGAAACTTATTTAAGCATATCCAATTTACTGGAGCTCATTCAATATAAGCAATTTAATTGGAAAATTTGTGCGGACTTAAAGCTAAGCAGTTTCGGTGGTACAATTTAAAATAAATAGTAGATGAAATACATCCCAGGTTTAGCTATAATTCTCGGACTTCAAGGAGGTTTCACTAAATATTGCTGTTTACTCTGTCTTTAGGACAGCCGTACTAGAGAAACCCATTATATTCAGGAAAACTGGCCACCAAGAGCTGAGTACGAACCAGGTGCCTTCAATATCGCAAACCCGCCTTTAGAAAATCCCGAATGAGTTATTTTGCCAGCACTTCACATCAAATTAGGATTAATGAAAAATTTTGTAAAGGCTTTAAATAAGGACGCGCCATCCTTCCAGTACCTAACGAAATTTTTCCCTAAAATAACTCAAACCAAATTAAAAGAAGGTATATTTGTTGGTCCGCAACTTAGAAAGTTGCTGAAAGACGAACATTTTGGGAATCATTTATCATCAGTAGAAGCAGCGGCTTGGGACAGCTTTAAGCAAGTCGATAGTGGATTTCTTTGCAACAACAAAGATCCCAACTATAGAGAGATGGTCAAAGCCTTGTTGAAAAACTACAGTGCTATGAAATGCAACATGTCCCTCAAAATGCATTTTTTGCATTCACATTTAGATAAATTTCCCGCACACCTAGGTGCTGAAAGTGATGAACAGGGTGAAAGGTTTCACCAAGACCTCATGATTTTTGAAAAGCGTTACCAAGGTTTTTGGAATGAAGAAATGATGGGAGATTATTGCTGGACAATAATACGGGAGACAAACCCAGAAAATTATAAACGGGTAGTTAAAAGTACCCACGTCCCTCACTATTGACCACCACGGTAAAATCGCTCAATTTGACTTATTATACTCAGTTGAGCAGAGCTCACAAGTATATTAACGGTTGGTTGTACAGGTATAAAGGAATCGAGATAGATATAGACATCCATATATCAAAATCATCAGTATCGAAAAATAAATTGATTGAGCCATGTCCGTCCGTCCGTCCGTCTGTCCGTTAACACGATAACTTGAGTAAATTTTGAGGTATCTTGATGAAATTTGGTATGTAGGTTCCTGGGCACTCATCTCAGATCGCTATTTAAAATGAACGATATCGGACTATAACCACGCCCACTTTTTCGATATCGAAAATTTCGAAAAACCGAAAAAATGTGATCATTCATTGCCAAAGGCGGATAAAGCGATGAAACTTGGTAGGGTAGTTGACCTTATGACGCAGAATAAAAAATTAGTAAAATTTTGGACAATGGGCGTGGCACCGCCCACTTTTACAAGAAGGTAATTTAAAAGTTTTGCAAGCTGTAATTTGGCAGTCGTTGAAGATATCATGATTAAATTTGGCAGGAACGTTACTACTATTACTATATATGTGCTAAATAAAAAGTAGCAAAATCGAATGAAGAAAACGCCCACTTTATAAAATAAAATTTTTTAAAGTCAAATTAAAAAAAAAATTTATATTTTTACTGTATATAAGTAAATTATGTCAACATTCAACTCCAGTAATGATATGGTGCAACAACACACAAAAATAAAAGAGAATTTCAAAGTGGGCGTGGCTCCGCCCCTTTTCATTTAGTTTGTCTAGAATACTTTTATGCCATAAGTCGAACAAAAATTTACCAATCCTTCTGAAATTTGGTAGGGGCATGGATTCTATGCCGGTAACTGTTTTCTGTGAAAATGGGCGAAATCGGTTGAAGCCACGCCCAGTTTTTATACACAGTCGACCGTCTGTCCTTCCGCTCGGCCGTTAACACGATAACTTGAGCAAAACTGATATATCTTTACTAAACTTAGTCCACGTACTTATCTGAACTCACTTTATCTTGGTATAAAAAATGGCCGAAATCCGACTATAACCACGCCCACTTTTTCGATTCCGAAAATTACGAAAAACGAAAAAAATGCCATAATTCTATACCAAATACGAAAAAAGGGATGAAACATGGTAATTTGATTGGTTTATTGATGCAAAATATAACTTTAGAAAAAACTTTGTAAAATGGGTGTGACACCTACCATATTATCTAGAAGAAAATGAAAAAGTTCTGCAGGGCGAAATCAAAAGCCTTTGGAATCTTTGCAGGAATACTGTTAGTGGTATTAAATATAGAAATAAATTAGCGGTACCCGACAGATGATGTTCTGGGTCACCCCGGTCCATGTTTTGGTCGATATCTCGAAAACGCCTTTACGTATAGAGCTAAGGGCAACTCCCTTTTAAAACCGTAATTAGTGCTTTTAATTTGATACCCATATCATACAAACACATTATAAAGTCAGCCCTGGTCCACCTTTATTGCGTTATCTTGAAAAGGCGTCCACCTATAGAACTAAGGCCCACTCTCTTTTAAAATACTCATTAACGCCTTTCATTTGATACCCATATCGTAGAAGCACATTCTAGAGTCACCCCTGGCCCACCTCTATGGCGATATCTCGAAAAGGCGTCCACCTATAGAACTAAGGCCCATTCCCTTTTAAAATACTCATTAACACCTTTCATTTGATACCCATATCGTACAAACACATTCTAGAGTCGCCCCTGGTCCACCTTTATGTCGATATCTGGAAAAGGCGTCCACACATACAACTAAGGCCCACTCCCTTTTGAAATACTCATTAACACCATTCATTTCATATCCATATCGTACAAACACATTCTATAATCACCCCTGGTCCACCTTTATGGCGATATTTCGAAACGGCGTCCCCCTATGGAACTAAGGATCACTCCCTTTTAAAATACTTATTAACACCTTTCATTTGATACCCATATCGATCGTACATACATATTCTAGAGTCACCCCTGGCCCACCTTTATGGCGATATCTCGAGAAGGCGTCCACCTATAGAACTAAGGCCCACTCCCTTTTAAAACACTCATTAACACCTTTCATTTGATACCCATATCGTACAAACACATTCTAGAGTCACCCCTGGTCCATCTTTATGGCGATATCTCGAAAAGGCGTCCACCTATAGAACTAATGCCCACGCCCTTTTAAAATACTCATTAACACCTTTCATTTGATACCCATATCGCGCAAACGAATTCTAGAGTCACCTCTGGTCCACCTTTATGGCGATATCTCGAAAAGAACTATGGCCCACTCCCTTCTAATATACTCTTTAATACCTTCCATTTGATACCCATGTCATACAAACACATTCCAGAGTTACCCTAGGTTCATTTTCCTACATGATGATTTTTCCCTTATTTTGTCTCCATAGCTCTCAGCTGAGTATGTAATGTTCGGTTGCACCCGAACTTAGCCTTTCTTACTTGTTTTAGATGTAGATATGTATGTATTTAATGTTGTTGTCGTTGTGGTTTTTTACTGAATTGCTGATTTATACTCATATTACTCAATTGAATACAGTTTAACGTGCAAACATATGTCTATAATAAAACGTTATAAAAAAACAAGTAAGAAAGGTTAAGTTCGGGTGTAACCGAACATTACATACTCAGTTGTGAGCTATAGTGACAACATAAGGGAAAATAACCATGTAGGAAAATGAACCGAGGGAAACCCTGGAATGTGTATCAAATGAAAGGCATTAAAGAGTATTTTATGAGGGGTCGGTCATAGTTCTATAGGTGGATGCCGTTTCGAAATATCGCCATAAAGGTGGACTAGGGGTGACTCTAGAATATGTTTGTACGATATGGGTATCAAATTAAAGGTATTAATGAGGGTTTTAAAAGGGAGTGGTGGTTGTTGTATAGGTGGTCGCATTTTCGAGATATCGCCATAAAGGTGGACCAGGGGTGACCCTAGAATTTGTTTGTACAATATGTGTATCAAAAGAAAGGTGTTAATGAGTATTTTAAAAGGGAGTAATCCTTAGTTCCATAGGTGGACGCCGTTTCGAGATATCGCCATAAAGGTGGAGCAGGGGTGACCCTAGAATTTGTTTGTACAATATGGGTATCAAAAGAAAGGTGTTAATGAGTATTTTAAAAGGGAGTAATCCTTAGTTCCATAGGTGGGCGCCGTTTCGAGATATCGCCATAAAGGTGGGCCAGGGGTAACTCTAGAAATCGTTTGTGCAATATGGGTATCAAACGAAAGGAGTTAATGAGTATTTTAAAAGGGAGTGGGCCTTAGTTCCATTAAAGATATGTCGATTTTCGCTCAAGTTATCGTGTTAACGGCCATGCGGAAGGACAGACGGACGACTGTGTATAAAAACTGGGCGTGGCATCAACCGATTTCGCCCATTTTCACAGAAAACAGTTAACGTCATAAAATCTATACCCCTACCAAATTTCAAAAGGATTGGTTAATTTTTGTTCGACTTATGGCGTTAAAAGTATACTAGACAAATTAAATGAAAAAGGGCGGAGCCACGCACATTTTCTTTTATTTTTGTATTTTGTTGCACCATATCATTACTGGAGTTGAATGTTGACATAATTTACTTATATACTGTAAAGATATTAAATTGTTTGTTAAAATTTTACTTTAAAAAATTTTGTTTAAAAGTGGACGTGGTCCTTCTCCGATTTTGCTAATTTTTATTAAGCGTACATATAGTAATAGGAGTAACGTTCCTGCCAAATTTCATCATGATATCTTCAACGACTGCCAAATTACAGCTTGCAAAAGTTTTAAATTACCTTATTTTAAAAGTGGGCGGCGCCGCGCCCATTATCCAAAATTTTACGAATTTTCTATTCTGCGTCATAAGTTCAACTCATCTACCAAGTTTCGTCGCTTTAGCTGTCTTTTGTAATGAATTATCGCACTTTTTAGGTTTTTCGAAATTTTCGATATCGAAAAAGTGGGCGTGGTTATAGTCCGATATCGGTCATTTTAAATAGCAATCTGAGATGAGTGCTCAGGAATCTACATACCAAATTTCATCAAGATACCTCAAAATTTACTCAAGTTATCGTGTTAACGGACGGACGGACGGACATGGCTCAATCAAATTTTTTTTCGATCCTGATTATTTTGATATATGGAAGTCTATATCTATCTCGATTCCTTTATATATGTACAACCAACCGTTATCCAATCAAACTTAATATACTCTGTGAGCTCTGCTCAACTGAGTATAATAACCATGTAGGAAAATGAACCGAGGGAAACCCTGGAATGTGTATCAAATGAAAGGCATTAAAGAGTATTTTATGAGGGGTGGGCCATAGTTCTATAGGTGGATGCCGTTTCGAAATATCGCCATCAAGGTGGACCAGGGGTGACTCTAGAATGTGTTTGTACGATATGGGTATCAAATTAAAGGTATTAATGAGGGTTTTAAAAGGGAGTGGTGGTTGTTGTATAGGTGGTCGCCTTTTCGAGATATCGCCATAAAGGTGGACGCGTTTGTACGATATGGGTATAAAATGAAAGGTGTTAATAGGTATTTTAAAAGGTAGTAATCCTTAGTTCCATAGGTGGACGCCGTTTCGAGATATCGCCATAAAGGTGGACCAGGGTTGACCCTAGAATTTGTTTGTACAATATGGGTATCAAAAGAAAGGTGTTAATGAGTATTTTAAAAGGGAGTAATCCTTAGTTCCATAGGTGGACGCTGTTTCGAGATATAGCCATAAAGGTGGACCAGGGGTGACCCTAGAATTTGTTTGTACAATATCGGCATCAAACGAAAGGTGTTAATGAGTATTTTAAAAGGGAGTGGGCCTTAGTTCTATAGGTGGACGCCGTTTCGAAATATCGCCATAACGGTGGACCAGGGGTGACTCTAGAATATGTTTGTACGATATGGGTATCAAATTAAAGGTATTAACTGGGGGTTTTAAAAGGGAGTGGTGGTTGTTGTTTAGGTGGTCGCATTTTCGAGATATCGCCATAAAGGTGGACCAGGGGTGACCCTAGAATTTGTTTGTACAATATGTGTATCAAAAGAAAGGTGTTAATGAGTATTTTAAAAGGGAGTAATCCTTAGTTCCATAGGTGGACGCCGTTTCGAGATATCGCCATAAAGGTGGAGCAGCGGTGACCCTAGAATTTGTTTGTACAATATGGGTATCAAAAGAAAGGTGTTAATGAGTGTTTTAAAAGGGAGTAATCCTTAGTTCCATAGGTGGACGCTGTTTCGAGATATAGCCATAAAGGTGGACCAGGGGTGACCCTAGAATTTGTTTGTACAATATGGGCATCAAACGAAAGGTGTTAATGAGTATTTTAAAAGGAGGTGGGCCTTAGTTCTATAGGTGGACGCCTTTTCGAGATATCGCCATAAAGGTGGACCAGGGGTGCCTCTAGAATGAGGTTGTACGATATGGGTATCAAATTAAAGGTATTAATGAGTTTTAAAAGGTAGTGGTGTGAAGGCGTTTTCCAGATATCGACCAAAATGTGGACCAGGGTGACCCAGAACATCATCTGTTGGATACCGCTAATTTATTTATATATGTAATACCTGCCAAGATTTTAAGGGTTTTTTATTTCGCCCTGCAGAACTTTTTCATTTTCTTCTACTTAATATGGTAGGTGTCACAACCATTTTATAAAGTTTTTTCTAAAGTTATATTTCGCGTCAATAAAACAATCAAATTACCTTACCATGTTTCATCCCTTTTTTCGTATTTGGTATAGAATTATGGAATTTTTTCATTTTTCGTAATTTTCGATATCGAAAAAGTGGGCGTGGTCATAGTCGGATTTCGTTCATTTTTCATACCAAGATAAAGTGAGTTCAAGTAAGCACGTGAACTAAGTTCACTAAAGATATGTCGATTTTTGCTCAAGTTATCGTGTTAACGGCCATGCGGAAGGACAGACGGACGACTGTGTATAAAAACTGGGCGTGGCATCAACCGATTTCGCCCATTTTCACAGAAAACAGTTAACGTCGTAAAATCTATACCCCTACCAAATTTCAAAAGGATTGGTTAATTTTTGTTCGACTTATGGCGTTAAAAGTATCCTAGACAAATTAAATGAAAAAGGGCGGAGCCACGCCCATTTTGAAATTTTCTTTTATTTTTGTATTTTGTTGCACCATATCATTACTGGAGTTTAATGTTGACATAATTTACTTATATACTGTAAAGATATTAAATTTTTTGTTAAAAGTTTACTTTAAAAAAATTTTTTTTTAAAGTGGACGTGGTCCTTCTCCGATTTTGCTAATTTTTATTAAGCGTACATATAGTAATAGGAGTAACGTTCCTGCCAAATTTCATCATGATATCTTCAACGACTGCCAAATTACAGCTTGCAAAAGTTTTAAATTACCTTATTTTAAAAGTGGGCGGCGCCGCGCCCATTATCCAAAATTTTACGAATTTTCTATTCTGCGTCATAAGTTCAACTCATCTACCAAGTTTCGTCGCTTTAGCTGTCTTTTGTAATGAATTATCGCACTTTTTAGGTTTTTCGAAATTTTCGATATCGAAAAAGTGGGCGTGGTTATAGTCCGATATCGTTCATTTTAAATAGCGATCTGAGATGAGTGCTCAGGAACCTACATACCAAATTTCATCAAGATACCTCAAAATGTACTCAAGTTATCGTGTTAACGGACGGACGGACGGACGGACATGGCTCAATCAAATTTTTTTTCGATCCTGATTATTCTGATATATGGAAGTCTATATCTATCTCGATTCCTTTATATATGTACAACCAACCGTTATCCAATCAAACTTAATATACTCTGTGAGCTCTGCTCAACTGAGTATAATAAAAACGTAGTTTGAATAAAAATTGTCCTATAAAAAATTGTAGGATAGACGCTTGCAAGTTAACGGGGCTATAGTCTCAACGGTACGTCCGATTGTTGTACTGTATGCTTAAAATAGCGTAGTTAAATTACCTACAACATAGGAGGGCTAACTTTTTTTCGTCCATAGAAGTTTTCCGATTTTAAAGTGGTTAAATCTGAAGTTTTGTAAAAAATTTCTTTTTTTTCTCAAAATTTGTTGAACGTTTTTTGGCCAAACTACTGAAGATACTGAAAGGAGGTGAAGGCAAGAAATGTTTATGAGAATTAGTATAATGTATAACTCAACAGTTTAAAACGAAAAAAGAAAACTGCAATTTTTTGACCCACCTATATGAAGTAGTGTTCTGCAAAAATGGGAATTTTCATATTTTCTGCCACAGGAAAATGGAAGTCATATTCGGAATCAGGAGAAAATTTCACTTTAGGAAAGGCCTATTTTATTCTTGGAGACTAAAGTTTATCAAAATTTGTTGAGTAGTGTAATTGATGCCTTACGCTTGGCACGCTATTGAATTTTCGGGTTATCAAAAAAAAAAAAAAAAAATGGCTAGATGAAAATGTTCAACTGCAGAACGTTGACTTCGTGCTTTGCTTAGATACGATCACACAGTCCCTAAATAAATGCTGATATAGCCAATCTTTATATGCATGTCTCTAAACCGCCTAAGGAGGATACAGCCATGAATGATCTCCTTAAGTTACTCAACACAATAGCTGCGCTACATGGCAATGTCACAGTCGATGCTGTGCATAAGACAATTAATTTAGCTGACTCGCATGGGAAAATTAACGATTTAGTAGGAAGCGTTTGTCAGCATTCACAATATCAGCGCTGAAATCACCCAAAGAACCAGTTCGTTTTACCTTATTTAAAGATTCAGACGAGCACTTAGTAGAGCAGACACAACAACATGCTAACATAATTGCTGACTCCTTAGCCCATTATGTGTATGGCATACAGGAACCAAATGAAATGTTTGCTGATACACACCAAATGAGCAAAAAACTTATCAACTCTTACTTGCATCTTAAATCTGCGCTACATAATAACCACCTGAAAAACGCTTTCGAAAAGTACCTTAAAAACGTGAAAATCATATATGATAAGCCAGGCAATAGTAGATGTGGTTGACGTTGATGATATTTCAATTCGTTAATGGCTTACCCATGATTCTCCTTCACATGGTAGTCATATTTGTATGCTGTCTTGCGCGCTCTTGCTTTATTGCTACGCCTGAGTCCGCGTGAACGCCTTGCTGTTGGGGATTTGCTACGTGATGTGTTGGTGGTGCTAACGCTTGCTGTATCATCACCACATGAGATACGTGCATAACATGACTTACTGAGTCTAATTGCAGGCATCATGACCCGCTACAGCCAATTGCGCAAGGCATATGAGAAGAATGCCAGCTGTTTTAAGGTCGCATGCCATTTCTGTTCGGCCAAGCATCCGATCCGTCTCTGCCCGGTCTACCGTTCCAAGACGCCCGAGGAACGGATGCGTGAGGAACTTCTGGGCAATTACTGTGGCAATTGCCTCTCCATGGCACATCGCACGGCTGGTTGCACAAGCAACGGAAGATGTCGACGATGTGGTGAGAAAGACCACACCACCCTGAACGTGGATGAACCTAAAAAAGCCTCACGTGAGCCGTATAAGCCATGGAGAGTGCAGGTCGAGGAAGAAGAAAGGAAGAAACTCGAAGGGGTCTATAAGCCATCCAGCGTAAAGGTGCAGAAGGACGAACGCGAGAACCTCGAAGGGGCGTTGTCACTTTACGCCTCCGATATTGAGACGGAGATCGACCCAGAAATTACGGAGATGGACACCGATTCCCAACCAACCAGCCTGGCCAGAGATAGATCGGAACCACTCTTCCGACTCCCGAGGGGATCGGAACCACGGCTCTTCCGACCCCTGTTACAGCATGAGTGCCAAAAGTCGAACGGAACCCCGCACTGTCTCCGCCGACAACGCCAACGTCAACAGATACGAAAACGCCAACAGATACGACAACGCCCCCAGCTGCCCGACAATAACAAACATCGCCATCACGAAGCCATTACTCCCAGCCTGCCTCGCTCCACGCCGACCGCCGACTCTCGAGGAGTCATTGCCACACGCCAGCTAAGGACACCGGTAACGTTCCGTAGTGGACGCACAGGGGTACAGCCCCGTCGCTGGACCGGTACTGCGGCCCATGGTAGCGATTCCGCCGACCACTATAGTAAAAATGGAAACCGGAGGACGACTCCACCTGGTGCGAGCATTAAACGATGTCTGTTCGCTATCAACCGTTATATCAGGCGACTTGGTCCGGAATCTGCGGCTAGACGAAACTCGAATGTGTAGCCAGACAGGCTGTGTGGTGTGTCTCTGCGGGAAGCACGGCGACAATAAACGCATTGCAACCCATGCCGTCGTCGCACCACATTTCCACCGAGTAGCGCCTAGTCACAGCCTGGATCCAGCCATCGAGACTGCGTACACCCCTATATGCCTCGCTGATCCAAAATTCTATGTCGCGTCGCCAGTACGCTTAGTTCTCGGGGCAGACGTGTATGCCGACATCATTTTGAACCAAGTGCTGCCAGCGTCATTCGGCCCGCTCTTGGCGCAAATCACAATATTTGGATTCGTCGTTTCTGGGGTATCCCGAGCCTAAAACGTCGTAGATATAAATATCCACAAACATGCATTTTGAATTTGAATTGTGATTTTTTGTAAATAAAGAATATTTTATACCCTTGAACACATGCATATAGTCTGTCCATCCACAAATCTCTCATTTTTCTCACTGTATATATTTTCTACTCTAGCAGCAGGGCAAGGCGAGCTTGCGTACCGCAAGGGTCCGGCATGTTTAGGCCAGTAGGCTAACCCCAAAGGAAAATTGATGGCCGGCCACCCTAATGTAACTTGATACGAAACCGCTTATTTGTTACGGTAGTTATCACTCATACCAAAGGAAAAAGTGACGTTTCGTTAAGTTACTCCGCCAAAGGCCTGTTAGCTTTGGGGGGTAAACGGAACGTGTGGAATGGAACTCGGTCACTTGGATTGTAGCAGCCGCAGTACACGCACGCCCAAGTTTTTAAATCTACACGTTTTAAACGCTATCAAAAGATCACTCCAGCGATCATCACTGCCAGAACGCAGAGTCCCTGTTTACATCAAAAGGAAACACTGTAGCAAGTGCATGTTTGCTTTTTAACGCTTCTGTGTTTTTTTCCGCTGCATATTTTTTAAATAAAATACTATTATTGAAATTGTATAACATTAACCACTGTCTTTTATTCGTAACCCCATCGAGTGAAACTGAGTCTGCAAGCCGCCAGCTCACGTTTTAAATCACCATGTAGGAAAATGAACCTAGGGTAACCCTGAAATGTGTTTGTATGACATAGGTATCAAATGGAAGGTATTAAAGATAATTTTAAAAGGGAGTGACCCATAGTTCTATAGGTGGATGCCTTTTCGAGATATCGCCATAAAGGTGGACCAGGGGTGACTCTATAATGTGTTTGTACTATATGGGTATCAAATTAAAGGTATTAAAAAGGGTTTTAAAAGGGAGTGGCCCTTAACTGTATATGTGAAGGTGTTTTCGAGATATCGACTAAAATGCGAAACAGGGGTGATTCTATAATGTGTTTGTACAATATGGGTATCAAATGAAAGGTGTTAATGAGTATTTTAATAGGGAGTGACCCTTAGTTGTATATGTGAAGGCGTTTTCGAGGTATCGATCAAAATGTGGACCAGAGTGACCGAGAACATCATTTGTTGGGTACCGCTAATTTATTTATATATGTAATACCACGAACAGTATTCCTGCCATAATTCCAAGGGCTTTTGATTTCGCCCTGCAGAACTTTTTCATTTTCTTCTACTTAATAAGGTAGGTGTCACACCCATTTTACAAAGTTTTTTCTTAAGTTATATTTTGCGTCAAAAAACCAAATCGCTTTTTTCGTATTTAATATAGAATTATGGCACCTCATTTTTCGAAGTTTTCTATATGGAAAAAGTGGGCGTGGTCATAGTCGGATTTCGCCCATTTTTAATACCAAGGTAAAGTGAGTTCAGATAAGTACGTGAACTAAGTTTAGTAAAGATATATCAATTTTTGCTCAAGTTATCGTGTTAACGGCCTAGCGGAAGGATAGACGGTCGACTGTGTATAAAAACTGGGCGTGGCTTCAACCGATTTCGCCCATTTTCACAGAAAACAGTTATCGTCATAGAAGCTATGCCCTTACCAAATTTCACAAGGATTGGTAATTTTTTTTTCGACTTATGGCATTAAAAGTATTCTAGACAAATTAAAAGGAAAAGGGCGGAGCCACGCCCATTTTGAAATTTTCTTTTATTTTTTTATTTTGTTGCACCATATCATTACTGGAGTTGAATGTTGACATAATTCACTTATATACTGTAAAATTATTAATTAAATTTTTTTTTAATTTTTTGTTAAAATATGACTTACAATTTTATTTTTTATTTTTAAGTGGGCGTGTTCGTCATCCGATTTTGCTAATTTTTGTTAGCACACATATAGTAATAGGGGTAACGTTCCTGCCAAAATTTCATCATGATATCTTCAACGACTGCCAAATTACAGCTTTCAAAACTTTTAAATTACTTTCATTGAAAAATGGTGCCACGCCCATTTTCCAAAATTTTACTAATTTTCTATTCTGCGTCATAAGGTCAACCCACTTACCAAGTTTTATCGCTTTATCCGTCTTTGGTAATGAATTATCGCACTCCGATTTCGTTCATTTTAAATAGCGCTCTGAGATGAGTGCCCTGGAACTTACATACCAACTTTCATTAAGATACGTCAAAATTTACTCAAGTTAACGGGTTTACGGACAGACGGATGGACATGGCTAAATGAATTTCTTTTTTCGGCAAGATCATTTGGATATATGGAAGTCTATATCTATCTCGATTAGTTAATGCCGTTTCGGGGTACCGTTATGCGAACAAAATTAATATACTCGGTGAGCTCTGCTCAGCTGAGTATAAAAAATACTAACAATTCTATAGGACAGTTCACGATCAGGTGCAATTGGTCTTGCATCGTTGCATAGCATATTTGCATTGCAAACCGTTATAATACAAAAGCAAAGTACACGCATATGCACATGTCAGGTATTACAAAATATGCATTGGAAATACAATGAGCAAAGCAGCATTTCGAACAGTTGATCTCAATGAAAGTTTTATGAGTTTTTTAACGTGAATTGATAATTATCTGCATGGTGCACATATGCGCATGATCATATTTTAATTTTATCACTTTTAAGCATTCATTTTCTCCAGCCATTTCGCGATTTGTGAGTTTAAAATAATTTTTTTCTACTAAATAATTATTCTGTTAGTCGGGTGATTTCGTAACATTTATGCTGGAGTTAGCATCGGGGCCGGCATGTACAATATGTAACGAACAATTGCGCTAGTCACTGTGCGACAACTCTTCGAAATAAATTGCCTAAAAAACTGATATGTACATTAGGGTGGGTCGATCTATTATCCGACAAGGCGCCATCGATTTTTCGATAGGATTTGGGCTCAGGAAAAAAAGTTCCACTGCGCATACCCGTTTCGATTCCTTATTATTCTGCAATGGAAAAGGTAAAAACGACAAGTAGAAAACATGCGTGAGGTAGCTGATGTCCTTGTTAGTTGAAGTATGCATTGCAAATTTCATAGAATCCGTGTGAACGAACTATTCAAATACTAACTAGAATGAACAACCCCACAAAATTCTAGTCAATGAACTTTTCATAAGATGACTAGTATGAATAGCCCCAAAAAATTCTTGTCAATGAACAAGAATGTTTGCTGGCTACTTTGGCTTTTGACTGCAGGGTAATATCTTGTCTGATTTTCTGTAGACACATTTCAAAAGAAAAGTTGGTTTGGTAATTTATAGCATTCAATTTATTCACCGAGGGCATAAAACAAGGCTTTCTTTCATTCTCTATGTATTCCAATAGGTACATACATAGATATACGTCGCGGATAAACGCCGCCGCTGATTTTCGTCGTTTTTCGCACGCCGTTGCCGAATGTCAAAAATATCGGCGTGGCAGCGGCGTTCGGCGCATTACTATATTTTCTACTCATTTACTTACTTAGCCTTCCTTACTTGCTTCAACTAAAAAAACAAAAAATATTTTGCAATGACCTGGCAAAGTTTTAGACCCAACCTAATAATCTGGTTTATTTGTTTTTATATTTTTCAAATATTAAATTTTAACATATCTAATTTTCAAAGTGCCTCAAAAACATATTTAGCATACAAAAATTAATTTTTTTGTTAAATTCAAGGATTGTCTCAGCCCCGCCACCCCTTATCCAGTTCTGCGTTTCTATATTTAGATACTATTAAAAAAGCATTGTACATAATTTTCATTGTGCCTCAAATACCTGCTCAAAAATGCTTACCAGCTCTCCCACTACACTGGACCACGAATTTCAACTTTTTCTCTTTACCAGGAACGCCGTTATGAAATTCGTATGTAAAATCACCCCCTGATTTCGAAAATTGAGTTCATTTTTCATTCTATGGTACCGTTTTTGAGATATTTGCAATTTATCGTTATTCGAAAAAACCAAAAAGATGGCTCCATTTAATTACGTATATCTCACGAACGGGTCAAGCGATTGCATACATTGTTTTTTGCTCAACCAGATAGTATTCGAGATATTAGCTTATCATTTCAGATTTTTGTTTTTTTTATGAAAAAATATGAAAAAAATTACTCTTTGTGAGGGCAGCATTCCATAACCACAACTTTTATTCCAGATATTTTTTCTTTACGTAAAGCTCTGTTTAATTAGATAAGCTATCATCGGAGAAAATCGATGCAAAACTACGTAAGTTATAAGCGATCAAATAAAAATACCCAGGTTGCGCAACTTCAATGTATGTATACATACATATATTAAAGGTATAAAGTGCAAATGGGATATTATCCGGATAAACGAATAACACCATAACAATGATAATACTTTTTCTTTAAATAAATCAAATAGTACTTTTAATACTGGAATTGTTTTATAGTAGGTAGAGTGGTTGCATCGAAAGACAGAGTGGTTGAGTTCGAAACCTGCTGTAGGCATGTAGTTATAAACATGTATTTCCGTCACTTATGGGTAAGTATGCAGGTAGATTTTCAAAATTATAAGACACAGAAAATTTTTAAAGCCTACATCTAAAGCAGGTAGTATTTTCTTTTCCCGGCTTCGTATAAAAAGGAACCTTTCTGTCTAGGTAAGATTTGATTTTTTCAATTTTATTCTTGTTCCGAGTATAAATATGAGTTAATGCGCCTTGAAATTTCATAACATCTGCAAGGCTCGCAGGAGATAGTTCAGTTCATAAGTCAAATTTCAAAACCGTGATTTATTAAAAAAAATAAAATGAGTAAAAGGACGCGAGAATTTGAGTGTAATAACGATCCAGATATGTTCTGTTTCATGTGTGGCCAATAAACTATCATAAGGCGACGAAGAGTGTTCTCAGATCATATTGTTACGAATATTAGCAAAACTAAGGAGTGCTGCCATCTCCAGGCCGATGCTAAGCAGTGACGTGAATTCACATCAATAATTCAATCATTATGTATCTTCATACACGAATCAATAATTGCGTCTACACATATGTACACATTCCGACGAGCAACATTTACATACAAGGCAGCGAGAGATGAGATGTGACGTGAATTCACATCAATAATTCAATCATTATGTATCTTCATAAACGAATCAATAATTGCGTCTACACATATGTACACATTCCGACGAGCAACATTTACATACAAGGCAGCGAGAGATGAGATGTCACACACAGATGAATTTACTTATACGCTTATGTGTGTGCGGGAGACTGTAAACTACAAACTCACATATGTACATCTGAGAAGCGCTAAAAAGTAGACAATTGTAAACAAGTAGAAACTATATGAGAACTATACACACACGAATATAGTTGGTAAGTTCTGGAAATGGAAGAGCCTAGAAGTATGCAGCGTAAACTATAAAAGCGGGGCAGGCGAGTAAGAAGTAATTCAGTTTGAGTTGAGCTATCAATCAGTTTGGTTATTAAGCCAGCGAGTAGCAAAGTATAAGTGTTATTGTGAAGTACTTAATAAAGGCCATTTTTCCATCATTCAATATTGGAGTTATTTATTCAACAGTTTAGTGATTCGAACTTAGCAGAGGATTGCAAATAAGAGGATTTGCGGCAGATTCGTTACAATTGGTGTCAGAAGAGGAATTGTTGAATAAATTCCAGAGGACAACAAGGACATGGCAAAGTTCAGTGAATTGAAGATCCAGCAACTAAAGAAGGAGTTGGAGAGCCGTGGATTGCATACAAGCGGCGTTAAACTTGAACTTCAGGCACGGCTACGAGAGGCAATGGAAGCAGAAGGAATTGATGTGGAAGAGTATGACTTTCATCTTGATGGCGAGGAAATAACAAAAATGGAAGAAACACCGCAGACAATGGCGAACACAGACCTGAACATGATATTGGCTGCAATATCTGCTCAAACATCGACAATGTCATCACAGATGGAATCTCAAGAGACACGTATAACATCAAAGATTGAAGCACAAGAAACGCGTATGTCAGAAATGTCGACACAGATTACATCGAAGATGGAAGCACAAGAAACGCGTATGTCAGAAATGTCGACACAGATTACATCGAAGATGGAAGCACAAGAAACGCGTATGTCAGAAATGTCGACACAGATTACATCGAAGATGGAAGCACAAGAAACGCGTATATCCGAAATGTCGTCGCAAATGTCATCTCAGCTGGAATCGCAGGAGAACCGTATAACAGCGAAGATTGAAGCACAAGAGGCACGGATATCCGAAATGTCGGCTCAAATTTCAGCACAGATATCATCGCAGATCTCTGCTCAACTGGAAGAGCAAGAAGGACGTATTTCCTCGAAGTTGGAGGCGCAAGATACAAAAATTTAACAGTTTGAAGAAAAAATCGAGGCCGAGGTGGATGCTTTGAGAGGACGTATCGAGCAGTTGCAACTAAATCGCCCAGCAGTTTCAACTAGTAATTCAAAGGTAAAAACACCATCCTTTGACGGTTCTGTTCCTTTCCAGGTCTTTAAGCTACAGTTTGAGAAGACCGTAGCAGTGAACAACTGGAATGTGGAAGATAAAGTTGCCGCACTCTTCGTAGCATTGAAAGGACCAGCTGCCGAAATCTTACAGACTATTCCAGAATACGAACGGAACAGTTATGACGCATTGATGGCTGCTGTAGAACGGCGATACGGAAGCGAGCACAGGAAACAGATATTTCAAATAGAGTTGCAAAACAGCTACCAAAAAGCTAACGAGACTTTGCAGGAGTTTGCTTCGGACATTGAAAGATTGGCCCATCTTGCAAATGCGGATGCACCCGTGGAATACACGGAAAGAGTGAAGATTTAGAGCTTTATAAATGGCATACGGGACGTCGAAACGAAGCGAGCCACATACGCGAACCCAAAGCAAACATTTTCTGAAACGGTATCCCATGCATTGACTCAGGAAACGGCGTCATTATTGAGTAAACCAGCATACAAAGCTCATCGTGTGGAAGTAGAAAGGCCGGAGTGGGTAGATACAATTTTGGAAGCTCTGAAGGGATCACAAGAGAAAAATGCCGGAGTTATGAAATGTTTCAAATGCGGGAAGTCCGGTCACATTGCACGTCACTGCGATCTTGGTCCTAATAGTTCCAACAATGTGGGTGGCCGTAAACGCAAAGCTGGAGGAGATGAGCAAGAGCGAGTAAGAGGTAGAGATCGAGAGCTAGATCCAGCTATTGAATGCCCTGTGATATCTGTGTTGCAAATTGGTAGAAAATCGAGCAGTCTTACCGTCAGAGGGAATGTCGATGGCAAGGAGCGTGTACTGACTGTAGATACGGGCGCATCTCATTCCTTGATTCGATCTGATTTGGTATACAAGAGAGTAAAGTCATTACCTGGAGCGAGGTTGCGTACGGTCACAGGCGAATATAACCAAGTTCAGGGAGAAGTAATATGTGAAGTCCTAATTGGGAAGGTCATGGTTCTACACAAATTCGTTGTGGCGGAGATCGTTGATGAAGTTATATTGGGAGTGGATTTCTTGGTTGACCATGACATCAAGATCGATATGCAGAGAAGGATGATGCATTATGAGAACCAAGATGTGCCACTTAACTTCAGTTTGGAAAAAGGGTTCAGCAGTAAGCGAGTGCTCGTGGAGGAGATTCGACAGAGACCACGAAAGTCAAGGAAAGTAGATCGAGCAAAGGTTGATGGATCGAATGTGCCAAATAAAGCGAAATTAAAAGTACCTGCGAGGAAAAGACCGGCATCAACAAACCCTAATGGACGCACTAAATTCACTGAAAGAATTTTTCAGAAAGAATGCAAGGATGGTTTCAAGCCAGCGCGCACTTTTGTTGGGAAACGTCGGAACGATACTGAGTATGTGAAGCCAATCCGTCAAGAACAAGCTCTACAAAGTAGTTCTTCATTGGCCAAGCAACAGAGTGCGAGAGATCGATCCAGAATAATGAGTAGTAAGATGGAACACAGGTACGACAGGGAAAATAATTCGGAATGTTTCCGGAATGGAGATTTGGTACTGTTAAACAACCCTCACCGTCGGAAAGGTGTTCCAGCCCAATTTCGGTGCAGTTGGGAAGGCCCGTACAAAGTTGTGAAGAAGATCAGTGATACCATCTACCGCATACAAACCACTGGGAAACCACGGATTAGAAGGGTGGTACATTTGGAGATGCTAGCGGCGTTTAGATTGGGAGATTTGTCTGATCGGGACGATCAGACATAGGTGGAGGGCAGTGTTACGAATATTAGCAAAACTAAGGAGTGCTGCCATCTCCAGGCCGATGCTAAGCAGTGACGTGAATTCACATCAATAATTCAATCATTATGTATCTTCATAAACGAATCAATAATTGCGTCTACACATATGTACACATTCCGACGAGCACCATTTACATACAAGGCAGCGAGAGATGAGATGTCACACACAGATGAATTTACTTATACGCTTATGTGTGTGCGGGAGACTGTAAACTACAAACTCACATATGTACATCTGAGAAGCGCTAAAAAGTAGACAATTGTAAACAAGTAGAAACTATATGAGAACTATACACACACGAATATAGTTGGTAAGTTCTGGAAATGGAAGAGCCTAGAAGTATGCAGCGTAAACTATAAAAGCGGGGCAGGCGAGTAAGAAGTAATTCAGTTTGAGTTGAGCTATCAATCAGTTTGGTTATTAAGCCAGCGAGTAGCAAAGTATAAGTGTGATTGTGAAGTACTTAATAAAGGCCATTTTTCCATCATTCAATATTGGAGTTATTTATTCAACAGTTTAGTGATTCGAACTTAGCAGAGGATTGCAAATAAGAGGATTTGCGGCAGATTCGTTACAATATGAAAACTTTATACTCCAAGTATTTTGGCATTGAGCCTAAAAATGCTGAAAAACCATGGACACCGACCACTTTGTGTACATCGTGTCGAGTAGAATTGATTCAGTCGGAATAAGGACAACAAATAAAATTTGATACACAAATGATATGGAGAGAACCTATTTGTCAAACAAAAGTACTTGGCGTTGGAAGATCAAGAAGCGTAACCTATGCCAGCGTACCTACAGTGACATTACCAGTACTACATTCAACGGCAGTTCCGGATCCAGTTCCATTGTCAACAGTAATATCTGAGTGCGGGGAATCAAGTTGTACTGAATTTCGCATGGGAAACGAGAGAAACGTTCTGTCACAAGCACAACTTAATGATTTGGAACTATCCAAGGAAAAGGCCGAGATCCACACTTCTCGTATGCAACAATTTAAATTTGTGTCATCCGATGTTAAGGTAATATATTGTAGAACTCGTCACGAACCATTTTCCAAACACTATACCAAGAAAGACAGTATGTGCTACTGCAACGACATTCCTGGTTTATTCAAAGAGTTTGGTCAAACATATGATTCAAAGAGTGGCGATTGTTCATAGACAGCAATAAACTGAGTTTGAAGGCTGTATTATTGCATATTGGTAACAAAAAGCCTTCTATGCCGATCGCACATGCATTAAATACAAAGGAAACCTACGAGGAAATGCAAAAACTACTCAAATTTATCAAATATGAAGAGCATGATTGGAAAATATGTTCTGATCTCAAAGTCGTTGCAATGCTATGCGGTCTGCAAAGTGGCTACACCATACACTGCTGCTTCCTCTGCAAGTGGGATAGCCGAGCTCGAAAGAAAGGATTGGCCGGAAAGAGCCGAGGTTACCGTTGGTGTGGATAACATCAAATACACCCTCATGTCAAGAAAGAGAAAATCATACTTCCACCCTTACACATCAAGCTCGGTCTCATTTAAAACTTTGTTAAGGCTTTGGACAAAGAAGGCGAAGCATTCGACTATTTGAAAACAATTTTTCCAGATATTTCTCAAGCCAAGATTAAGGAAGGTATTTTTGTTGGACCACAAATAAAAAAGTAGATCAACAATAATCAATTCAAAGGACTACTCTCATCAGTTGAAGCGTCGTGGGAATCCTTTGAAAAGGTCGTTGCTTCTTTTCTCGGTAGACACAAAAGCCCTAACCACGAGCAGATACTGAACGACTTAATCAATAATTATGCGAAAATGGGTACATATTAAAGGCTTATTAAAATTAATTTCCCAAAATTCTATAACTTGTTTACCTAACTAATATTTTCTTTTCCTTAAAAATTCACTTTCTGCACTCACATTTGATCTTTTTTCCGGCAAATCTTGGCGACGAAAGTGACGAACATGGCGAAAGGTTTCATCAGCAAATGAAATTAATTGAGAATCGATATCAAGGATTCTGGGACGTCGCAATGATGGGTGATTACTGCTGGTTTCTCATAAGAATAAACTGAATAAGCGTCAAAGTAGAACACATAATTATTTCGACTACATAGTAAAATCCAATTAAGATAAAGATTGTTAGAATATAGTATAAACATAAATAAATTTAAAAAATAGTTAAAAATATGGGTAATCTCATTCATAAATTGAACTTTTAACTAAATAGAAACAGAGCACAGCTAATATTTCACTCTTCTTTATACCATACATACGTTTTGAGGTATACGTTGAAATTGCGCAACCTGTTTATTTTTATTTGATCGCTTATAACTTACGTAGTTTTGCATGGATTTTCTTCGATGATAGCTTATCTTTTTTCTAATAAAACAGAGCTTTACGTAAAGAATATCTGGAAAAAAAGATGTGGTTTTGGAATGCTGCCCTCGCAAAGAGTAATTTTTTTTCATATTTTTCCATAAAAAAAACAAAAATCTGAAATGATAAGCTAATATCTCGAAAACTACCTGGTTGAGCAAAAAACAATATATGATGCATTTATAGCAAATTTTATCGTCTTTCCGATTTTTTGCAATTGCTTGACCCGTTCATGAGATATACGCAATTAAAGGGAGCCATCTTTTTGGTTTTTTCGAATAACGGTAAATTGGAAATATCTCAAAAACGGTACCATAGAATCAAAAGTGAACTCGATTTTCGAAATCAGGGGGTGGTTTTACATACGAATTTCATAACGGCGTCTCTGGTAAATTTTGGCCGACGACCAGTGCTATCAACACGCTTTAGGCACGCTGCGCTAACCATTTAGCTATACAGCGGTGGTTTTTTTGACTGGCAAATTGCCACTTCTATTCCTTTCTACCAACTATATTTATTCAGGGATACGCCATCTGTTGCAAATCACTGATAATATTGGATTTGTTTACTGTCAATTACTTTGTTGAACATTCCCAAGTGCTCATGGTTTATTAACAATTGTTTTTGTTTTTATCGGCCTATTGATAAATGATTCAAGGTTCGATTCTAGCTCAAGGCCAGAACAATAATTTTTTTCTAATGATAATTGTTGTTATTTTTTAATTTTTCTAAATTTTAAAAATTGTACTTTGTTTTTGAAATAGTAAGTAGAAAATTTGTCAGACAACCTTCCATAGCTGCGCAGATAGATCCATTTCGAAGGGTGCTTGAATCATTTATCAATAGGCCGATAAAAACAAAAACAATTGTTAATAAACCATGAGCACTTGGGAATGTCAAACAAAGTAATTGACAATAAACAAATCCAGCATTATCAGTGATTTGCAACAGATGGCCCAACACTGAATAAATATAGTTGGTAAAAAGGAATAGAAGTAGCAATTTGCCAGTCAAACAAACCACCGCTGTATAGCTAAATGGTTAGCGCAGCGTACCTAAAGCGTACTGATGATGAAGGTTTAGCACCCTTCGAAATGGATCTATCTGCGCAGCTATGGCAGGTTGTCTAAAAAATTTTCTACTTACTATTCCAAAAACAAAATAAAATTTTTCGAATTTAGAAAAATTCAAAAATAACAATAATTATCATTAGAAAAAAATTATTGTTCTCGCCTTGAGCTCGAATCGAACCTTGAATTAAATGAAAACTTTTTAAACTTTGAAGATGCTAGCATGGTTAAAGCCTTAGGGATCAGGTGGAATGTCCACTCTGATTATTTCTATTTTACCACGAAACCCATAGACAACCAAGTCGTATTCACAAAGAGAACAATATTGTCTGCTATAGCAAAATTATTTGAACCACTAGGTTGGCTAGGGCCATTCATTATTACCTCGAAAATCATTATGCAAGGTATTTGGCTGGAAGGCACGGGCTGGGACGAAGCCGTATCTCCCGCGATATTTGATAGATGGCATGATTTTTTAGAAAGCTACCGACATATTGAAAGCATTCGTATACCACGTTGGGTACGGTTTTCCCGGTAGCGAGCAGCGAACTGCTTGGCTTTTGCGATGCTTCCGAGAAAGCATACGCAGCCACAATATACCTGAGGGTACAAATAGAGAATCATATGTTCGTAAATCTGCTCTTCGCAAAAACCCGAGTAGCCCCGGTCAAGGCTATATCTCTTCCCCGCCTTGAACTATGTGGCGCAGTTCTGCTAGCAGAAATAGTAGAGTCAGCCGCAAAAAATCTCAATTTTAAAAACCCTACAACCTATCTATGGACGGATTCTTCAATCGTCGTTGCATGGGTTCGCAAACCCCCATGCTCGTGGTCCTCTTTCGTTGTCCATAGGGTGACAAAAATAATTGACAAAGTAGGGAAAGAGAAAAAGATCTTATCAACAAAGCCCTGTAGTTGGGGGGCCCTTCTTGGCTTCATGAAGACAGCTCAAATTAGCCTACCCATGAAACAGAATATACACCACCTCAGAAGAAAAGCGTGTCCAGGTACACTCATCAACAGTAGATACAGACTCAGATATTTTCACAAGATTTTCTGACCTCTCGAGAGCTTTGAAAGTACTATCCTATGTCTGGAGATTCTTTCAAAGGACTAACTCAAAAACAAGAGCCTCATTTCAGGCGAATTCTCAATTTCGTCGAGCAAAATAAAAGCAACGACTCAACGTCTGATTGTTATCTATCAAAAGAGGCATTATGGGGAGGAGTATTCAGCTTTAAAATCTAAAAAAATTATAGGAGCAAAGAGCGAGGTACTAACACTGAACCCATTCTTAGTTGAAAAGGGGGTTATGAGGGCAGGCGGACGCCTCGGAGCTTCCGAAGATATCCCGTACAACGAGCGACACCCAGTTATTTTGCCGTATAATTGCCAATTGTCGCGTCTTATTGTAAAATTTACCCGGAAGATCTCACTCTACGGGGAAAACCAACTTATGCTACGCCTCATCCGTACTCAGTATTGGATACCACGGGTCAAGAATATGATAAAATCGACGATCCACAATTGCAAGGAATGCACGATTTACCGAAAACGTGTTCAAACCCAGCTAATGGGAATTCTACCGAAGGAGAGAACTACGTACTCACGGGCATTCACAAATACAGGAGTCGATTTTGCGGGACCCTTCGATATAAAGAACTTTGGTGGCCGAGGATGTAGAGTGTCGAAGGGGTATGTATGCTTGTTCGTTTGCTTTGCAACGAAAACGATTCACCTGGAACCCACCTCCGACCTCAGCACTCAATCATTTTTAACAGCATTTTCGAGGTTCGTTTCGCGAAGAGGCTGCCCTAGTCAGATGTTTTCCGACAATGGCACCAATTTTGTCGGGGCTTCTAGAGCACTTAAAACGGAAATGAGGGAATTCCTACAAAACGCCCGCGATAACACCCTATCCAAGTATTCCCATCAATCCTTATCGTGGCACTTCATTGCCGCCTCAGCTCCTCACATGGGGGACTGTGGGAGGCGGGAATGAAAAGTTTTAAAAGCCACTTCACAAAAATCGCCTCAAGTTTCAAATTCACCTTTGAGGAGTTTGCGACTTTGCTATGTAGGATTGAAGCTTGCTTCAACTCCCGACCATTGAGGTCAGCGTCAAACAATGCATCAGACCTGGAGCCACCAACCCCAGGTCACTTTTTGGTCGGAGGACATCTCTTATCTCCACCAGAACCTGACGCCAGCGAAAACTCTGCCTCAATTATAAATCGATGGCAAAAGTTAAAATCCCTTCATCACTTCTTCTGCAAGAGGTGGAAATCGGAATACCTCTCTGAACTACAAAAAAGAAATAAATGGAGATTTCCCAAAACGAATCTAAAAATCGTGGACCTGGTCGTAATCAAGAAGGACAATTTGTCTCCAAACGAATGGAGACTCGGACGGGTGGTCAAATTACACCCAGGAACTGACGATCGCGTCAGAGTTGTCGACATCATGGCGGTGAAAGGCCAGATAATCCGACCCTTGGTAAAACTCATCATCCTACTATCCAATCGCGATTAGGCAGGAGAATCTGCGGCATCCAATTAACACCTCCTTCCGATAGTATTCCACTTCACGAAAGACCAAAACAATGTGTCCACATCGTGAACATAGCCAACTTATAAATCTAGTGGAATTTCAACCAATAACCAATAGACCCAAAAGAAATGTATCCACATCATCTACAGAATATCCGAATAATACTTAGGGTCTCAAATATCTTAATTTTCGAACTGAATTTTCCAGACGAATGGGAAGTAAACGCATTATAGCGGTCAGATAAACTTGATAGTCTGAATGAGGAAACGACTAACAAAATGTTTGTCTTCCTCTAATAAGTAAGAAAGTCTGAGGTTTGTTTTTAAAGTTGTGTAGGTTGGAATGTAGGTATTTTTAAAAATTCTACGTCAAATGCTTGACGAAAATTACAACGGTACATCACTGCCTGTCTTAGAAACGATTTTCAATAAAAATAATAAAACGTACGCCTCATGGGTACAGCTAGAGCTTCACACACAAACGGCACAGCCATCGAATGTAAAAACAATACCCAAATTGCCACCAGCACCAAAAGTGCTTATCGAACAACATGACATGCTTGCATATGTCTTCCAACCCATTGCTGAACGCGAATATACAGAAACAATATTAATTCATTAGTTACATTCGCTAAATACACACTATATCGTTGCTCAAGAAGATCTAAGTAAACTGATCATTAGTGAACTTATACGAAATCGCAACCCTGATACACTACGCCGTTTGGTTAGCTATTCGCTGTTGCTAGAGTCGAAGCCTATTGCATGCTTTCTGCTTTCATATTCCAAGGTCGATGCCGCAATTTCACAAATAGCTCTTGATATGTTGAATAAAATTGGAGTGCATGATATAATAATCGAGGTACTATTGGGGCAGGGTAAGATAACACTACTCGACAAAAAAAATATCCAAAAATAAAATAGACCTTTCCTAAATTAAAATTTTCTCCTGATTCCGAATATGACTTCCATTTTCCTGTGGCAGATCTAGTTTCCGAGATATCGGCGAAAATATGAAAATTCCCATTTTTGCAGAACACTACTTCATATAGGTAGGGCAAAAATGTGTTGTTTTAATTTTTTCGTTTTAAACTGTCAAAGATGCATACTTTCATTATTTCGGTTTCCGTGTAAAAAATCTCGATAAATCTTGGACACCTCATTTTATTTGCGCCTCCTGTAGATTAACTTTAATGAGTTGGGTATCGGGTAAAGGTCATAACATGAAGTTTGGTGTTCCAATGATGTGGACTGAACTCTTTAACCACGACCAGTGCTATTTTTGCGTGATAAACCTTAAAGGTAAAACGAGAAAAAAGAGGAAATTAATAAGTTATCCAAATGTGGCATCAGCTAAAAAACCAAAACTACATGACCATAACTTACCCATACCGGCCGCCTATAAGTTTTGAAGCCTCAAGCGAAAGTGACTCCGAAGCAAATAATTCAGACAGTGAACAAGAAGGAGAGGTCCCACATCGAGTCTCACAAGCCGAACTTAATGACTTGGCCAGAGATTTGAAATTATCGAAATTCGATAGCGAAGTTCTAGGATCTCGTTTGCAGCAATGGGGCAGCCTGGGCCCTTCGACAAATACTTCCAAATTTCGAAATAGATACAAGACTTTCTCTTCTTTTTTTACTAAAACTGAAAATATTTGCTACTGCAATGATGTTCAAGGTTTATTTGAAGCACTAAAATTAGAAACTAAAGTGAATGATTGACGCTTGTTTATAGACAGTTCAAAGCGTAGTTTAAAAGCAGCATTACTTCATAAAGGAAATTCGTTACCGTCAATACCAGTGGCACATTCTGAGAATACTAAAGAAACTTATTTAAGCATATCCAATTTACTGGAGCTCATTCAATATAAGCAATTTAATTGGAAAATTTGTGCGGACTTAAAGCTAAGCAGTTTCGGTGGTACAATTTAAAATAAATAGTAGATGAAATACATCCCAGGTTTAGCTATAATTCTCGGACTTCAAGGAGGTTTCACTAAATATTGCTGTTTACTCTGTCTTTAGGACAGCCGTACTAGAGAAACCCATTATATTCAGGAAAACTGGCCACCAAGAGCTGAGTACGAACCAGGTGCCTTCAATATCGCAAACCCGCCTTTAGAAAATCCCGAATGAGTTATTTTGCCAGCACTTCACATCAAATTAGGATTAATGAAAAATTTTGTAAAGGCTTTAAATAAGGACGCGCCATCCTTCCATTACCTAACGAAATTTTTCCCTAAAATAACTCAAACCAAATTAAAAGAAGGTATATTTGTTGGTCCGCAACTTAGAAAGTTGCTGAAAGACGAACATTTTGGGACTCATTTATCATCAGTAGAAGCAGCGGCTTGGGACAGCTTTAAGCAAGTCGTTAGTGGATTTCTTTGCAACAACAAAGATCCCAACTATAGAGAGATGGTCAAAGCCTTGTTGAAAAACTACAGTGCTATGAAATGCAACATGTCCCTCAAAATGCATTTTTTGCATTCACATTTAGATAAATTTCCCGCACACCTAGGTGCTGAAAGTGATGAACTGGGTGAAAGGTTTCACCAAGACCTCATGATTTTTGAAAATCGTTACCAAGGTTTTTGGAATGAAGAAATGATGGGAGATTATTGCTGGACAATAATACGGGAGACAAACCCAGAAAATTATAAACGGGTAGTTAAAAGTACCCATGTCCCTCACTATTGACCACCACGGTAAAATCGCTCAATTTGACTTATTATACTCAGTTGAGCAGAGCTCACAAGTATATTAACGGTTGGTTGTACAGGTATAAAGGAATCGAGATAGATATAGACATCCATATATCAAAATCATCAGTATCGAAAAATAAATTGATTGAGCCATGTCCGTCCGTCCGTCCGTCTGTCCGTTAACACGATAACTTGAGTAAATTTTGAGGTATCTTGATGAAATTTGGTATGTAGGTTCCTGGGCACTCATCTCAGATCGCTATTTAAAATGAACGATATCGGACTATAACCACGCCCACTTTTTCGATATCGAAAATTTCGAAAAACCGAAAAAATGTGATCATTCATTGCCAAAGGCGGATAAAGCGATGAAACTTGGTAGGGTAGTTGACCTTATGACGCAGAATAAAAAATTAGTAAAATTTTGGACAATGGGCGTGGCACCGCCCACTTTTACAAGAAGGTAATTTAAAAGTTTTGCAAGCTGTAATTTGGCAGTCGTTGAAGATATCATGATTAAATTTGGCAGGAACGTTACTACTATTACTATATATGTGCTAAATAAAAAGTAGCAAAATCGAATGAAGAAAACGCCCACTTTATAAAATAAAATTTTTTAAAGTCAAATTAAAAAAAAAATTTATATTTTTACTGTATATAAGTAAATTATGTCAACATTCAACTCCAGTAATGATATGGTGCAACAACACACAAAAATAAAAGAGAATTTCAAAGTGGGCGTGGCTCCGCCCCTTTTCATTTAGTTTGTCTAGAATACTTTTATGCCATAAGTCGAACAAAAATTTACCAATCCTTCTGAAATTTGGTAGGGGCATGGATTCTATGCCGGTAACTGTTTTCTGTGAAAATGGGCGAAATCGGTTGAAGCCACGCCCAGTTTTTATACACAGTCGACCGTCTGTCCTTCCGCTCGGCCGTTAACACGATAACTTGAGCAAAACTGATATATCTTTACTAAACTTAGTCCACGTACTTATCTGAACTCACTTTATCTTGGTATAAAAAATGGCCGAAATCCGACTATAACCACGCCCACTTTTTCGATTCCGAAAATTACGAAAAACGAAAAAAATGCCATAATTCTATACCAAATACGAAAAAAGGGATGAAACATGGTAATTTGATTGGTTTATTGATGCAAAATATAACTTTAGAAAAAACTTTGTAAAATGGGTGTGACACCTACCATATTATCTAGAAGAAAATGAAAAAGTTCTGCAGGGCGAAATCAAAAGCCTTTGGAATCTTTGCAGGAATACTGTTAGTGGTATTACATATGGAAATAAATTAGCGGTACCCGACAGATGATGTTCTGGGTCACCCCGGTCCACGTTTTGGTCGATATCTCGAAAACGCCTTTACGTATACAGCTAAGGGCAACTCCCTTTTAAAACCGTAATTAGTGCTTTTAATTTGATACCCATATCATACAAACACATTATAAAGTCAGCCCTGGTCCACCTTTATTGCGTTATCTTGAAAAGGCGTCCACCTATAGAACTAAGGCCCACTCTCTTTTAAAATACTCATTAACGCCTTTCATTTGATACCCATATCGTAGAAGCACATTCTAGAGTCACCCCTGGCCCACCTCTATGGCGATATCTCGAAAAGGCGTCCACCTATAGAACTAAGGCCCATTCCCTTTTAAAATACTCATTAACACCTTTCATTTGATACCCATATCGTACAAACACATTCTAGAGTCGCCCCTGGTCCACCTTTATGTCGATATCTGGAAAAGGCGTCCACACATAAAACTAAGGCCCACTCCCTTTTGAAATACTCATTAACACCATTCATTTCATATCCATATCGTACAAACACATTCTATAATCACCCCTGGTCCACCTTTATGGCGATATTTCGAAACGGCGTCCCCCTATGGAACTAAGGATCACTCCCTTTTAAAATACTTATTAACACCTTTCATTTGATACCCATATCGTACATACATATTCTAGAGTCACCCCTGGCCCACCTTTATGGCGATATCTCGAGAAGGCGTCCACCTATAGAACTAAGGCCCACTCCCTTTTAAAACACTCATTAACACCTTTCATTTGATACCCATATCGTACAAACACATTCTAGAGTCACCCTTGGTCCATCTTTATGGCGATATCTCGAAAAGGCGTCCACCTATAGAACTAATGCCCACGCCCTTTTAAAATACTCATTAACACCTTTCATTTGATACCCATATCGCGCAAACGAATTCTAGAGTCACCTCTGGTCCACCTTTATGGCGATATCTCGAAAAGAACTATGGCCCACTCCCTTCTAATATACTCTTTAATACCTTCCATTTGATACCCATGTCATACAAACACATTCCAGAGTTACCCTAGGTTCATTTTCCTACATGATGATTTTTCCCTTATTTTGTCTCCATAGCTCTCAGCTGAGTATGTAATGTTCGGTTGCACCCGAACTTAGCCTTTCTTACTTGTTTTAGATGTAGATATGTATGTATTTAATGTTGTTGTCGTTGTGGTTTTTTACTGAATTGCTGATTTATACTCATATTACTCAATTGAATACAGTTTAACGTGCAAACATATGTCTATAATAAAACGTTATAAAAAAACAAGTAAGAAAGGTTAAGTTCGGGTGTAACCGAACATTACATACTCAGTTGTGAGCTATAGTGACAACATAAGGGAAAATAACCATGTAGGAAAATGAACCGAGGGAAACCCTGGAATGTGTATCAAATGAAAGGCATTAAAGAGTATTTTATGAGGGGTCGGTCATAGTTCTATAGGTGGATGCCGTTTCAAAATATCGCCATAAAGGTGGACTAGGGGTGACTCTAGAATATGTTTGTACGATATGGGTATCAAGTTAAAGGTATTAATGAGGGTTTTAAAAGGGAGTGGTGGTTGTTGTATAGGTGGTCGCATTTTCGAGATATCGCCATAAAGGTGGACCAGGGGTGACCCTAGAATTTGTTTGTACAATATGTGTATCAAAAGAAAGGTGTTAATGAGTATTTTAAAAGGGAGTAATCCTTAGTTCCATAGGTGGACGCCGTTTCGAGATATCGCCATAAAGGTGGAGCAGGGGTGACCCTAGAATTTGTTTGTACCATATGGGTATCAAAAGAAAGGTGTTAATGAGTATTTTAAAAGGGAGTAATCCTTAGTTCCATAGGTGGACGCCGTTTCGAGATATCGCCATAAAGGTGGGCCAGGGGTAACTCTAGAAATCGTTTGTGCAATATGGGTATCAAACGAAAGGAGTTAATGAGTATTTTAAAAGGGAGTGGGCCTTAGTTCCATTAAAGATATGTCGATTTTCGCTCAAGTTATCGTGTTAACGGCCATGCGGAAGGACAGACGGACGACTGTGTATAAAAACTGGGCGTGGCATCAACCGATTTCGCCCATTTTCACAGAAAACAGTTAACGTCATAAAATCTATACCCCTACCAAATTTCAAAAGGATTGGTTAATTTTTGTTCGACTTATGGCGTTAAAAGTATACTAGACAAATTAAATGAAAAAGGGCGGAGCCACGCACATTTTCTTTTATTTTTGTATTTTGTTGCACCATATCATTACTGGAGTTGAATGTTGACATAATTTACTTATATACTGTAAAGATATTAAATTGTTTGTTAAAATTTTACTTTAAAAAATTTTGTTTAAAAGTGGACGTGGTCCTTCTCCGATTTTGCTAATTTTTATTAAGCGTACATATAGTAATAGGAGTAACGTTCCGGCAAAATTTCATCATGATATCTTCAACGACTGCCAAATTACAGCTTGCAAAAGTTTTAAATTACCTTCTTTTAAAAGTGGGCGGTGCCACGCCCATTGTCCAAAATTTTACTAATTTTCTATTCTGCGTCATAAGTTCAACTCATCTACCAAGTTTCGTCGCTTTAGCTGTCTTTTGTAATGAATTATCGCACTTTTTCGGTTTTTCGAAATTTTCGATATCGAAAAAGTGGGCGTGGTTATAGTCCGATATCGGTCATTTTAAATAGCAATCTGAGATGAGTGCTCAGGAATCTACATACCAAATTTCATCACGATACCTCAAAATTTACTCAAGTTATCGTGTTAACGGACGGACGGACGGACATGGCTCAATCAAATTTTTTTTCGATCCTGATTATTTTGATATATGGAAGTCTATATCTATCTCGATTCCTTTATATATGTACAACCAACCGTTATCCAATCAAACTTAATATACTCTGTGAGCTCTGCTCAACTGAGTATAATAACCATGTAGGAAAATGAACCGAGGGAAACCCTGGAATGTGTATCAAATGAAAGGCATTAAAGAGTATTTTATGAGGGGTGGGCCATAGTTCTATAGGTGGATGCCGTTTCGAAATATCGCCATCAAGGTGGACCAGGGGTGACTCTAGAATGTGTTTGTACGATATGGGTATCAAATTAAAGGTATTAATGAGGGTTTTAAAAGGGAGTGGTGGTTGTTGTATAGGTGGTCGCCTTTTCGAGATATCGCCATAAAGGTGGACGCGTTTGTACGATATGGGTATAAAATGAAAGGTGTTAATAGGTATTTTAAAAGGGAGTAATCCTTAGTTCCATAGGTGGACGCCGTTTCGAGATATCGCCATAAAGGTGGAGCAGCGGTGACCCTAGAATTTGTTTGTACAATATGGGTATCAAAATAAAGGTGTTAATGAGTGTTTTAAAAGGGAGTAATCCTTAGTTCCATAGGTGGACGCTGTTTCGAGATATAGCCATAAAGGTGGACCAGGGGTGACCCTAGAATTTGTTTGTACAATATAGCCATCAAACGAAAGGTGTTAATGAGTATTTTAAAAGGAGGTGGGCCTTAGTTCTATAGGTGGACGCCTTTTCGAGATATCGCCATAAAGGTGGACCAGGGGTGCCTCTAGAATGAGGTTGTACGATATGGGTATCAAATTAAAGGTATTAATGAGTTTTAAAAGGTAGTGGTGTGAAGGCGTTTTCCAGATATCGACCAAAATGTGGACCAGGGTGACCCAGAACATCATCTGTTGGATACCGCTAATTTATTTATATATGTAATACCTGCCAAGATTTTAAGGGTTTTTTATTTCGCCCTGCAGAACTTTTTCATTTTCTTCTACTTAATATGGTAGGTGTCACAACCATTTTATAAAGTTTTTTTCTAAAGTTATATTTCGCGTCAATAAAACAATCAAATTACCTTACCATGTTTCATCCCTTTTTTCGTATTTGGTATAGAATTATGGCATTTTTTCATTTTTCGTAATTTTCGATATCGAAAAAGTGGGCGTGGTCATAGTCGGATTTCGTTCATTTTTCATACCAAGATAAAGTGAGTTCAAGTAAGCACGTGAACTAAGTTCACTAAAGATATGTCGATTTTTGCTCAAGTTATCGTGTTAACGGCCATGCGGAAGGACAGACGGACGACTGTGTATAAAAACTGGGCGTGGCATCAACCGATTTCGCCCATTTTCACAGAAAACAGTTAACGTCATAAAATCTATACCCCAACCAAATTTCAAAAGGATTGGTTAATTTTTGTTCGACTTATGGCGTTAAAAGTATCCTAGACAAATTAAATGAAAAAGGGCGGAGCCACGCCCATTTTGAAATTTTCTTTTATTTTTGTATTTTGTTGCACCATATCATTACTGGAGTTTAATGTTGACATAATTTACTTATATACTGTAAAGATATTACATTTTTTGTTAAAAGTTTACTTTAAAAAAATTTTTTTTTTAAAGTGGACGTGGTCCTTCTCCGATTTTGCTAATTTTTATTAAGCGTACATATAGTAATAGGAGTAACGTTCCTGCCAAATTACATCATGATATCTTCAACGA
Organism: Eurosta solidaginis; assembly: GCF_040869045.1. NCBI lineage: Eukaryota > Metazoa > Arthropoda > Insecta > Diptera > Tephritidae > Eurosta > Eurosta solidaginis. Next base: position 143,095,524 of record NC_090320.1, read on the forward strand.
CTGCCAAATTACAGCTTGAAAAAGTTTTAAATTACCTTATTTTAAAAGTGGGCGGCGCCGCGCCCATTATCCAAAATTTTACGAATTTTCTATTCTGCGTCATAAGTTCAACTCATCTACCAAGTTTCGTCGCTTTAGCTGTCTTTTGTAATGAATTATCGCACTTTTTTGGTTTTTCGAAATTTTCGATATCGAAAAAGTGGGCGTGGTTATAGTCCGATATCGTTCATTTTAAATAGCGATCTGAGATGAGTGCTCAGGAACCTACATACCAAATTTCATCAAGATACCTCAAAATGTACTCAAGTTATCGTGTTAACGGACGGACGGACGGACGGACGGACGGACATGGCTCAATCAAATTTTTTTTCGATCCTGATTATTCTGATATATGGAAGTCTATATCTATCTCGATTCCTTTATATATGTACAACCAACCGTTATCCAATCAAATTTAATATACTCTGTGAGCTCTGCTCAACTGAGTATAATAAAAACGTAGTTTGAATAAAAATTGTCCTATAAAAAATTGTAGGATAGACGCTTGCAAGTTAACGGGGCTATAGTCTCAACGGTACGTCCGATTGTTGTACTGTATGCTTAAAATAGCGTAGTTAAATTACCTACAACATAGGAGGGCTAACTTTTTTTCGTCCATAGAAGTTTTCCGATTTTAAAGTGGTTAAATCTGAAGTTTTGTAAAAAATTTCTTTTTTTTCTCAAAATTTGTTGAACGTTTTTTGGCCAAACTACTGAAGATACTGAAAGGAGGTGAAGGCAAGAAATGTTTATGAGAATTAGTATAATGTATAACTCAACAGTTTAAAACGAAAAAATGAAAACTGCAATTTTTTTACCCACCTATATGAAGTAGTGTTCTGCAAAAATGGGAATTTTCATATTTTCTGCCACAGGAAAATGGAAGTCATATTCGGAATCAGGAGAAAATTTCACTTTAGGAAAGGCCTATTTTATTCTTGGAGACTAAAGTTTATCAAAATTTGTTGAGTAGTGTAATTGATGCCTTACGCTTGGCACGCTATTGAATTTTCGGGTTATCAAAAAAAAAAAAAAAAAAAAATGGCTAGATGAAAATGTTCAACTGCAGAACGTTCACTTCGTGCTTTGCTTAGATACGATCACACAGTCCCTAAATAAATGCTGATATAGCCAATCTTTATATGCATGTCTCTAAACCGCCTAAGGAGGATACAGCCATGAATGATCTCCTTAAGTTAAATAAAAAAATGTAAGGCGCGATAACCTCCGAAGAGATCTAAGGCCGAGCTTCTCTTCCAATTTGCGTCGTGCTCCTCTTGATTTTTCCCTACAAATTGGCCGGACGGGACCTACATGTTTTATGCCGACTCCGAACGGCATCTGCAAGGCAGATGAGTTTTCACTGAGAGCTTTTCATGGCAGAAATACAATCGGAGCGCTTGCCAGACACTGCTGAGGGGCGACCCCGCTTAGAAAAATTTTCTTCTAATTGAAAAATCTTATTTCTAAAATTTTGATGTTGCTTTGCCCGGGAGTTGAACCCAGGGCATAAGGTGTGATAGGCGGAGCACGCTACCATCACACCACGGTGGCCGCCGTCTCCTTAAGTTACTCAACACAATAGCTGCGCTACATGGCAATGTCACAGTCGATGCTGTGCATAAGACAATTAATTTAGCTGACTCGCATGGAAAAATTAACGATTTAGTAGGAAGCGTTTGTCAGCATTCACAATATCAGCGCTGAAATCACCAAAAGAACCAGTTCGTTTTACCTTATTTAAAGATTCAGACGAGCACTTAGTAGAGCAGACACAACAACATGCTAACATAATTGCTGACTCCTTAGCCCATTATGTGTATGGCATACAGGAACCAAATGAAATGTTTGCTGATACACACCAAATGAGCAAAAAACTTATCAACTCTTACTTGCATCTTAAATCTGCGCTACATAATAACCACCTGAAAAACGCTTTCGAAAAGTACCTTAAAAACGTGAAAATCATATATGATAAGCCAGGCAATAGTAGATGTGGTTGACGTTGATGATATTTCAATTCGTTAATGGCTTACCCATGATTCTCCTTCACATGGTAGTCATATTTGTATGCTGTCTTGCGCGCTCTTGCTTTATTGCTACGCCTGAGTCCGCGTGAACGCCTTGCTGTTGGGGATTTGCTACGTGATGTGTTGGTGGTGCTAACGCTTGCTGTATCATCACCACATGAGATACGTGCATAACATGACTTACTGAGTCTAATTGCAGGCATCATGACCCGCTACAGCCAATTGCGCAAGGCATATGAGAAGAATGCCAGCTGTTTTAAGGTCGCATGCCATTTCTGTTCGGCCAAGCATCCGATCCGTCTCTGCCCGGTCTACCGTTCCAAGACGCCCGAGGAACGGATGCGTGAGGAACTTCTGGGCAATTACTGTGGCAATTGCCTCTCCATGGCACATCGCACGGCTGGTTGCACAAGCAACGGAAGATGTCGACGATGTGGTGAGAAAGACCACACCACCCTGAACGTGGATGAACCTAAAAAAGCCTCACGTGAGCCGTATAAGCCATGGAGAGTGCAGGTCGAGGAAGAAGAAAGGAAGAAACTCGAAGGGGTCTATAAGCCATGCAGCGTAAAGGTGGAGAAGGAAGAACGCGAGAACCTCGAAGGGGCGTTGTCACTTTACGCCTCCGATATTGAGACGGAGATCGACCCAGAAATTACGGAGATGGACATCGATTCCCAACCAACCAGCCTGGCCAGAGATAGATCGGAACCACTCTTCCGACTCCCGAGGGGATCGGAACCACGGCTCTTCCGACCCCTGTTACAGCATGAGTGCCAAAAGTCGAACGGAACCCCGCACTGTCTCCGCCGACAACGCCAACGTCAACAGATACGAAAACGCCAACAGATACGACAACGCCCCCAGCTGCCCGACAATAACAAACATCGCCATCACGAAGCCATTACTCCCAGCCTGCCTCGCTCCACGCCGACCGCCGACTCTCGAGGAGTCATTGCCACACGCCAGCTAAGGACACCGGTAACGTTCCGTAGTGGACGCACAGGGGTACAGCCCCGTCGCTGGACCGGTACTGCGGCCCATGGTAGCGATTCCGCCGACCACTATAGTAAAAATGGAAACCGGAGGACGACTCCACCTGGTGCGAGCATTAAACGATGTCTGTTCGCCATCAACCGTTATATCAGGCGACTTGGTCCGGAATCTGCGGCTAGACGAAACTCGAATGTGTAGCCAGACAGGCTGTGTGGTGTGTCTCTGCGGGAAGCACGGCGACAATAAACGCATTGCAACCCATGCCGTCGTCGCACCACATTTCCACCGAGTAGCGCCTAGTCACAGCCTGGATCCAGCCATCGAGACTGCGTACACCCCTATATGCCTCGCTGATCCAAAATTCTATGTCGCGTCGCCAGTACGCTTAGTTCTCGGGGCAGACGTGTATGCCGACATCATTTTGAACCAAGTGCTGCCAGCGTCATTCGGCCCGCTCTTGGCGCAAATCACAATATTTGGATTCGTCGTTTCTGGGGTATCCCGAGCCTAAAACGTCGTAGATATAAATATCCACAAACATGAATTTTGAATTTGAATTGCGATTTTTTGTAAATAAAGAATATTTTATACCCTTGAACACATGCATATAGTCTGTCCATCCACAAATCTCTCATTTTTCTCACAGTATATATTTTCTACTCTAGCAGCAGGGCAAGGCGAGCTTGCGTACCGCAAGGGTCCGGCATGTTTAGGCCAGTAGGCTAACCCCAAAGGAAAATTGATGGCCGGCCACCATAATGTAACTTGATACGAAACCGCTTATTTGTTACGGTAGTTATCACTCATACCAAAGGAAAAAGTGACGTTTCGTTAAGTTACTCCGCCAAAGGCCTGTTAGCTTTGGGGGGTAAACGGAACGTGTGGAATGGAACTCGGTCACTTGGATTGTAGCAGCCGCAGTACACGCACGCCCAAGTTTTTAAATCTACACGTTTTAAACGCTATCAAAAGATCACTCCAGCGATCATCACTGCCAGAACGCAGAGTCCCTGTTTACATCAAAAGGAAACACTGTAGCAAGTGCATGTTTGCTTTTTAACGCTTCTGTGTTTTTTTCCGCTGCATATTTTTTAAATAAAATACTATTATTGAAATTGTATAACATTAACCACTGTCTTTTATTCGTAACCCCATCGAGTGAAACTGAGTCTGCAAGCCGCCAGCTCACGTTTTAAATCACCATGTAGGAAAATGAACCTAGGGTAACCCTGAAATGTGTTTGTATGACATGGGTATCAAATGGAAGGTATTAAAGATAATTTTAAAAGGGAGTGGCCCATAGTTCTATAGGTGGATGCCTTTTCGAGATATCGCCATAAAGGTGGACCAGGGGTGACTCTATAATGTGTTTGTGCTATATGGGTATCAAATTAAAGGTATTAAAAAGGGTTTTAAAAGGGAGTGGCCCTTAACTGTATATGTGAAGGTGTTTTCGAGATATCGACTAAAATGCGAAACAGGGGTGATTCTATAATGTGTTTGTACAATATGGGTATCAAATGAAAGGTGTTAATGAGTATTTTAATAGGGAGTGACCCTTAGTTGTATATGTGAAGGCGTTTTCGAGGTATCGATCAAAATGTGGACCAGAGTGACCGAGAACATCATTTGTTGGGTACCGCTAATTTATTTATATATGTAATACCACGAACAGTATTCCTGCCATAATTCCAAGGGCTTTTGATTTCGCCCTGCAGAACTTTTTCATTTTCTTCTACTTAATAAGGTAGGTGTCACACCCATTTTACAAAGTTTTTTCTTAAGTTATATTTTGCGTCAAAAAACCAAATCGCTTTTTTCGTATTTAATATAGAATTATGGCACTTCATTTTTCGAAGTTTTCTATATGGAAAAAGTGGGCGTGGTCATGGTCGGATTTCGCCCATTTTTAATACCAAGGTAAAGTGAATTCAGATAAGTACGTGAACTAAGTTTAGTAAAGATATATCAATTTTTGCTCAAGTTATCGTGTTAACGGCCTAGCGGAAGGATAGACGGTCGACTGTGTATAAAAACTGGGCGTGGCTTCAACCGATTTCGCCCATTTTCACAGAAAACAGTTATCGTCATAGAAGCTATGCCCTTACCAAATTTCACAAGGATTGGTAATTTTTTTTTCGACTTATGGCATTAAAAGTATTCTAGACAAATTAAAAGGAAAAGGGCGGAGCCACGCCCATTTTGAAATTTTCTTTTATTTTTTTATTTTGTTGCACCATATCATTACTGGAGTTGAATGTTGACATAATTCACTTATATACTGTAAAATTATTAATTAAATTTTTTTTTTAATTTTTTGTTAAAATATGACTTACAATTTTATTTTTTATTTTTAAGTGGGCGTGTTCGTCATCCGATTTTGCTAATTTTTGTTAGCACACATATAGTAATAGGGGTAACGTTCCTGCCAAAATTTCATCATGATATCTTCAACGACTGCCAAATTACAGCTTTCAAAACTTTTAAATTACTTTCATTGAAAAATGGTGCCACGCCCATTTTCCAAAATTTTACTAATTTTCTATTCTGCGTCATAAGGTCAACCCACTTACCAAGTTTTATCGCTTTATCCGTCTTTGGTAATGAATTATCGCACTCCGATTTCGTTCATTTTAAATAGCGCTCTGAGATGAGTGCCCTGGAACTTACATACCAACTTTCATTAAGATACGTCAAAATTTACTCAAGTTAACGGGTTTACGGACAGACGGATGGACATGGCTAAATGAATTTCTTTTTTCGGCAAGATCATTTGGATATATGGAAGTCTATATCTATCTCGATTAGTTAATGCCGTTTCGGGGTACCGTTATGCGAACAAAATTAATATACTCGGTGAGCTCTGCTCAGCTGAGTATAAAAAATACTAACAATTCTATAGGACAGTTCACGATCAGGTGCAATTGGTCTTGCATCGTTGCATAGCATATTTCCATTGCAAACCGTTATAATACAAAAGCAAAGTACACGCATATGCACATGTCAGTTATTACAAAATATGCATTGGAAATACAATGAGCAAAGCAGCATTTCGAACAGTTGATCTCAATGAAAGTTTTATGAGTTTTTTAACGTGAATTGATAATTATCTGCATGGTGCACATATGCGCATGATCATATTTTAATTTTATCACTTTTAAGCATTCATTTTCTCCAGCCATTTCGCGATTTGTGAGTTTAAAATAATTTTTTTCTACTAAATAATTATTCTGTTAGTCGGGTGATTTCGTAACATTTATGCTGGAGTTAGCATCGGGGCCGGCATGTACAATATGTAACGAACAATTGCGCTAGTCACTGTGCGACAACTCTTCGAAATAAATTGCCTAAAAAACTGATATGTACATTAGGGTGGGTCGATCTATTATCCGACAAGGCGCCATCGATTTTTCGATAGGATTTGGGCTCAGGAAAAAAAGTTCCACTGCGCATACCCGTTTCGATTCCTTATTATTCTGCAATGGAAAAGGTAAAAACGACAAGTAGAAAACATGCGTGAGGTAGCTGATGTCCTTGTTAGTTGAAGTATGCATTGCAAATTTCATAGAATCCGTGTGAACGAACTATTCAAATACTAACTAGAATGAACAACCCCACAAAATTCTAGTCAATGAACTTTTCATAAGATGACTAGTATGAATAGCCCCAAAAAATTCTTGTCAATGAACAAGAATGTTTGCTGGCTACTTTGGCTTTTGACTGCAGGGTAATATCTTGTCTGATTTTCTGTAGACACATTTAAAAAGAAAAGTTGGTTTGGTAATTTATAGCAATTCAATTTATTCACCGAGGGCATAAAACAAGGCTTTCTTTCATTCTCTATGTATTCCAATAGGTACATACATAGATATACGTCGCGGATAAACGCGCCGCTGATTTTCGTCGTTTTTCGCACGCCGTTGCCGAATGTCAAAAATATCGGCGTGGCAGCGGCGTTCGGCGCATTACTATATTTTCTACTCATTTAAGACTGTCTAATACTGTTTTCACACAGACAGCTTATTGAATAATAAAGGCGGTTTTCTACATTAAGGCGCTTATTAAGCTCAATCTTCCCTACAAAATTCGAATCTATAATTATTTCATTAGTAGCTAATCGAATGCCTAATGAAGTCAAAAGCACAATGCAACTCTGTTGGGAGCGTTCAGTTTCTAAGTTTTTGGTGTGTTCAGTGCTTTAAAATGTAATTTGTCAAAGTAAGTGTCATTGTCTGCATGGCGGAACGATACAAGGTGGTCGCATCGAACAGCTCATTATAACCTTTTTTTATATGATTTGATACATCAACTACCGGCGCAGTACGATTTTGACATTTGTCCATCCAATTTACAAGTACATGGAATTTTTTTTATGTTTGTAGGTATGTCACCATGCTGCCACCTTGTATCGTTCCGTCATGATTGTCTGTCATATAGCATTGTCATTTTATTAGCTTGACATTTCATCCTTCATACTAATCGAGCAGTTGCTTCTGTGTGAAAGCAAAAAAATACGATTTCATTAGAAGGTGAAATGAGATCATTAAGTTTCTGTGTGAAAACAGTATAAGTCATTTATTGTTCATGTCGAAAATTCGTCCGATATGGTCGAAAGGGGTATCAACGGATGCGCATCACGGCCAGTTATAAGAATTCAATTGCGAAACTTAACTCTTGCCACCCATTCAAAAGTTATTTAGAAAAACAGTCGCTTTCAATGCCAGCTTAACACAGATTTTGCATCACCCAATTCACCAAGTTATTAAAATAAAGCACTAAAAGAAAAGTTATATAAAAAATTTAAATGCTCACTTTGCATAATTTTTTTGAAAAATTAATAAGGATGAATGAAATGAATTCAAATAAAATAACCCAAGTCGAACATGTTTTTAAATTGTCCTTAAGTTGTTAAAAAAGCAAGTTACCCGATCCCTCACTATGGTAGGCACCTTGTCGTTGGTGTGAGTGCTTAGCCGAACTCCATAGCGCCCGACTATGAGGCGGAGCTGTTTAGGACTGGCATATACGCCCGTTTCGACTCATAGGAGGGCGGCGGGATATCGGTGACTAAGAACTGCCAACCCCCTAATCCAGGGAGTTGTGCGGACCGTGCCTATTGGACGATTTACAGCCAGGGGATAAATGCGGCTGTATTCGAACGGAGCCTTCCCGATACCGGGCCACCTCGGGAAGTATTGATGGCCTTACCACAGAAAGGGGCGCTGCCGTGGCGGACGGTTCTTTCCCCGTATATAATACTGGACCGCTGAGCCCGTCTTGTCGGGCTGGTGGTCGTACGACCAGGATGAACGACTGCTTACTTAGTTATAATAAGGACGATGATAAGAGGACTTATTTTGTTTTGTTGATTTTCCGACAGGGTGGATAAATGATGTATATTGGAACGATATTCCGTCATCGCCTGTCAAATTTGGTTTTGAGACCGGTTTTGGCGTTGTGCCATCATCAGTGTCAATTTTCGTTCTGATCTGTTGTTGTCGTTTTTCCTATTCTCTCTTGTATGCTTGTTGTGTAAGAGGTGTTCATTCAAGTCTATGTATCAAATGCCTTAATGCTGCAATTTTATGCTGTTGGGGGTGATTTGAGGTATTATGTATTATTCAGTCAGTGCCCGTTGGCTTTCTATATATGTCATAGTTAAATATTTTGGCTTCTTTATAAATATTTATCGTGAGGTCTAGATAGTTGATGCCTCCGTCTTTTTCGGTTTCCATTGTAAATTTAATATTTCCGACCGTTTGTTTGTCTATATATTTTATTGTTGAATTGAAAATAGTTTTGACGTAAAGTGGTTCTTAACGTATTTGTGATTTGCATACTTTTCACTTCGTTTTTTGTATTATGAACTATTGTTGAGCCAACTACGTCAAAAGTCCCCGACTGAGTCGCAAGCCAGGGAGGACAAATACGCATTAAGCGATGCGTCGGACTAGGGGAGCGAGAGTTGTGCTGATTCCATGAACTCCGTGTTGGAAAAGCATACAAATGAAAACAGAGTAGAAAAGTGGAGAAGGGTATGGAGCAGAGGAAGTAAAAGAGCTTTCTCGCAGGACCGTGCCGCACTAAGAATTGTCCAACGCCTGGGAGCAGTGGTCGACCCAACAGAAGTGGAGATCGAACGCTTGGACTGCGCTCATGAGGCGGTAGAAGTAGGTCGAAGGCAGTTCAACAGGTTTGCTGCGAGAAACCCTCGGTTCTGCAACCGGTACGAGGAGGAAGCAGCGTCGAATGTCAGAATGAAGAGGCAATGTTCGGCGGAAAGCGACAAGCCTGCTTTCAAGAGGCATAAAGGACCCAGTACCATAGCCGAGAGGCAGGGCAGTCGCATAGACGAGACAAGTAGGCCCAAAGCTGTAAGACAGATGGGCCCCAATAGCGTGGCAGCAACTACCTCGAAAGCTGCGAGTCAGAGGGAAGCTCCAACTACGGAAGTAGGAGAAAACCCAAACGAGATAACGCTAAGACTCCGGCTTTCTAGGAGGTGCTAAAGGGAGTTAAGATAAGACTTCGACTTTCTCGGAGGTGCCAAAGGGAGATAACACTAAGACTCCGGCTTTTCCCGAGAAGATGAGTGATGTGGCAAAGCAGTCACTGACTGTGGCGCTGGTTGATCGTAGCAGTCCTTTCGGACAAATGACTACTGAAAGGTGGAGATCTGTGGAAAGGGAGCTTATTAGCTTAACGCTTAAGATGGTGCGGGAACAACCAAGTAAGCTCATTCCAACCTTTGATTGGGGGGGACGGTATAATGGTGTGAAGATGCTAGCGTGCGACAACATTGCGAAGCGGTTCCAAACCTCCAAAGGCAAGGCACGAACGCGCGGTTTGAGGTGGTGGATAAAGCGCAAATCCCCACGGTACCAAAAGTTAAGGTTTGGATACCATGCGTGGTGAAGTCGGAGGATACACTGCGACTTCTGCCGAATCATAATCCGAACATACCGACACAGGTTTGGAAGGTACTTACTGTATCTCGGCTTACGGAGGAAGGTCATCATCTGGTCTACATCTTCCAAATAAACAAGCAGGCAGAGGATATATTGCACACGCAGCTTGGCAAAATGTCCTTTGGTACAGGAAAACTTGACATGCGACTAAGGAAAAGAAATCCCGAGGATAAAAATCATAACACGCTGGAAGTGGGCGAAGTCGAAAAAGACCTTAAAAGCCTAAGGGAAAAAGACAGGTGGAGGTAGCCGACGTCGTGTTAGACGAGGACCAACAGCCAGATGGTGCTGTGAGTCGCACAGAGGAACACCCGGCACAAGAGGTTCAAGAGGCTGAAGGGGGCTTCGAACACTCTAAACCAAAAGGACAAGGGGAGGACGACGACGTCACGACGAAGGTTCTGGAGGGGATAAACAGTCCAATGGTGCTGCGAGTCCTACAAATAAACCTCCAACACTGTGAAGTGGCATTGGGCGAACTCCTCCTAACCCTTGAGGAGGGTTCGTTTGACGTGGCGCTGATCTAGGAGCCGTGGCTCTCATCGGGAGGAAAGGTTTCTGGACTTAGCGCTCGCAGATTTGGCGTTTACTATGCGCAAACGAAAGGACGGGTGCGAGCTGTAGTAATGGTAAGGAAACAGCTGCATTCATATATGCTGCCTAATGACACCACTGAGGACCTCGTAGCGGTGGCCGTTGAGCAAAAGAATAAGCAGGCATTTATCCTGGCGTCCTGCTGCATGGCCCATGCTGCGAAGGTTCCACCGATGGAGTGCAAAAGCTAGTACAGGAGGAAGGGCGCAAAGGGCGGTTTGTCCATAGGCGCAGATGCAAATGCGCACCACAATGCGTGGGGAGGAGCAGATACGAACGAGTGAGGCGAATCTCTATTTTGTTACATCCTGCAAACCAATTTTCAGATAGCCAACAGGGGAAATTGTTCATGTGTTATATACAAACCGATATTCGCAGCGTGTGAAAATAGTAGCAACTTAGTTCAATTGTAATTCAACCCGAAGTAAAGGATATATTTATTATTTGACATATAGAAGTAAGACAGAGTTGTATTGTATTGTAGAGGGTCATTCCATATAAATACGAATTCATAACACCTTTCCTGAATGACGCTCTTAAATAATGTATACAAAGAGGTTTATAACTAAATATATACATATATAAGTAGTTTATGATTTAAAATTTTACAGACTTGATACCAATAGCCTCTGAGAGATATGTATGCTTTCCCTTAACTACTCCTTTCGTTAGAATATCAGCTACCATGTCGTTTGTCGAGATATAGCGGAGGATGATCTTTCCATTTTGTAGATGTTGTCGAATGAACTGGCTTTTGATATCTACGTGTTTCGTACGGGTCGAGTATGAATTATTCGTTGCGATTTGTATTGCACTTTTATTGTCGCAGTAAAGTACTAGTGTTTTTTCTGTACCCTCCAATTCCTGATGAAATCTTTGAAGCCATATTGCTTCCTGAATTGCCGAAGTGATTGACATGAACTCTGCTTCGGTGGACGATAAAGCAACTGTGCGTTGCCTGCGTGTACACCAATAAATAACTGAACCTTGGTATTTATATACATACCCAGTAGTCGAACGTCGTTGGTCAACATCACTACCCCAATCTGCGTCGCAGAAACCATTAATTTCACTTACATCTCTGCTAAAAACAAGGCCCATGTCAATCGTACCTTTGAGGTACCTCATCACGTGCTTAAGTGCCAGTGAGCCTTTCCTGGGTTGTCGCAATATCGACTGAGCAAATTAACGGCAAATGAAATATCGGGACGCGTTATTTGCGATGCGAAGAGTAGACATCCAATAGCCTGCATGTATGGTACATCTGAAATTTGTTGTTTTTCATCTTCAGTACATGGACACATTTTTGCACTAGTTTGTTGGTTAAGGTCAAGCGGAGTTGAAATGGGGTTGGAATCAGCCATACCGAATCGCTCTAATATATCACCAACATACTGGGATTGATCTACCTTTATTATGCCTTTATTATGACGAGGCCTCACCGAGATCTTTCATCTTAAATTTTGATGCCAATTCTTGTTTTAGTTTCCGAATTGAGGCCATATTACTTGAGAAAATAAGCACGTCATCGACGTATACAGCTACATATGTTTGTTCTCTATCATTTGTTTTATAATACACACATTGGTCGACTTCACTACGTTTCAAACCAAGGCTCAGCGAAGCATTGTTAAAAGTTTCGTTCCAAAGTCTGCTCGACTGCTTAAGCCCATAGATCGACTTTTGCAGCTTACAAACACGACCAGTCTTGTCGTCAACGCCATCTGGCTGTACCATAAAAATTTCTTCTTTAAGCTCGGCATTTAAGAATGCAGTGACCGCATCCATCTGGTGTATAAACAAGTCGCGTTTAGCCGCAATGGCTAACAACATCCGTATGGAAGTGTACCTAACAACAGGCGTGTACGTATCATCATAATTTACTCCCTTTTCTTGGCTGTACCCTTTGATGACAAGCCTTGATTTCCTTCGAACAATGTCACCACTAGCATTTTGTTTGGTTTTAAACACCCATTTCGATTTAATTGCCTTCTTGCCCTGAGGTAGCTCTGTCAGAATCCAAGTATTATTGGAACGTAGAGCAGACAACTCTTCATTTATGGCCACTTCCAGTCGTCAGCATTTCATCAGATATGGCGTCGTCAAATGATTCAGGATGTTGCAAACGATATTCAGCGAATCGGAATCAGCATTATCAGAATCAGTTGGATCTGTTTCGTATTCACTTTTTATTTCATTTGGCTTCTGTTCGCCATTCTTAGATTCACAATATTCTACTTCTTCTCGTTTTTCTTCAACGTTCGTAAATTCTTTATGTTCTATCTCTTTTTGCTTTTCTTCAAAGTTCGTGAATTCTCCGTATTCTATTGCCCCTGAATTCTGAACTTCGTTGGAATCAGAAACGTCGTAGAAAAGTTCAAAAACGTGTGATCTAGCCGGTTTTTTTTTTAATGAAAACTACATCGCGACTTATTATTATTTTACGTGTTTTCGGGTCAAACAAGCGGTAAGCTTTTGACGTGTTGCAGTACCCAACAAATATGCATTCGATGGACTTTACGTCTAATTTCTGACGTTTTTCTTTTGGTACATGCGCCATGGCTTTACTGCCGAACACGCGCAAATGCTTTAGTGACTGCTTTCTATTCGACCAGATTTCTTCTGGAGACCGAAAATCTTCACTACAGGGAACCCTATTCAAAATATAAGCTGCAGTGACTGACGCTTCAGCCCAAAACTTCTTGTTTAAACCCGAGTCAATCAACATACAGCGCACTCTTTCTACAATTGTTCGATTTAATCGTTCTGCTACACCATTTTGCTCGGGTGTATATGGCGAGGATGTTTGGTGTACTATGCCGTTTTTCATTAAAAATTCTTTAAACTTTCCGTTAGTGTACTCTGCGCCATTGTCTGAGCGAAATGTTTTAATTTTCCGTGAGCACTGATTTTCTACTAATGTCTTAAATTTGACAAATTCATCAAAAACGTCAGACTTTTTCTTGATTGGCACTACAGTAACTTTTCGAGAATAATCATCCACGAAGGTCACAAAAAATCTATGGCCCGAGTGAGATTTAGTTGGAAATGGACCGGCGACGTTTGAATGGATCAGATCAAGCAAGTTGTTAGCACGCGGACCACTTTCTTTGAAAGGCGCACGAGTCTGCTTACCTTTAATGCATACGACGCATTGCTCATTTCCAATTTTACCAAAATCCACACCACTACACGAATCTTTAATTTTTCTTAACTTTTCAGTGCACATGTGGCCCATTCTGCGGTGCTATAAATCAAAGTCATTGCTGGCCAGAAAAGCACTTTTTTCACACTGAATGTTTAATTTGTATAGATCATTTACACGGCTATCAAATTGCTCTGGTTATCGTAAATTCTGCCATAATCTTTATTGAATATTACCTTATTGCCGTTTTTGGCCATTTCGCGCACGGATAATAAATTTGCGCACAACTCGGGAACGTAATCTACTTTAAGCACAGCATCGTATCCAGATGATAAACACAATTTTACACTACCACTTGACACTACTGGAATGGTTTTCTTGTTCGCTACAATAATGTTTTTATCATTTGACTGTTTTTCATTGAAAATAATGTTTTTATTTTGCGTCATATTTGCGGTTGCGCCAGAATCAATATACCAATCAGCTGTGCGGCTGTCATGCGAAAGCAACGAAGCAAATAGAATTTTCTCACCTTTTGTGTGAGTATTGCCACCTCTTCTTTTATTGGGGCATTTTCTTGCAAAGTGACCTTCTTCTTTGCAATTGTGGCATCTGAGAAATTTAGTTGTTTTCTTTTTATTCTTTGTGTAAAGCGCATTTTCAGACTCTTGTCTATCAAATTTCGCCTCTTGCAATAAAAGCGTTTTGACACTGTCAATTGTAAGCTTTTGATTAGAGTTCTCGATAGCTAAAACCAAAGCACGGAAGTCATCCGGCAGGCCTGCTAGTATTAGTGATGCAGTCACCTCCTCATCAATTTTCAGTCCAGCATTTTGCACTTTTAGTGACGTCATCACTAAAGAATTTAAGTACTCCTGCATCGACGAGAACTCAGAGAGTCTACATTGGACGAGTTGTTTAAGTAGTCCGACTCTGCGCGTTAAACCGGAGTCTTCGTATGCTGAAATCAAGGCTTCCCAAGCCTCTTTTGCTGTTTTGGCAGTTGCAATGTGTGAAAAGTTTATGGGCTCAACCATTAGAGTGATTTCGGCAAGAGCGCGTCCATCTGCTTGTACATCTTTTTGTGCGGCGTCAGCCTTTAACCCCGATTGTACCACGTCCCAGCAATCTTTAATCACTAGATAAGATTTAGCGTGGAGTTTCCATACATCGAAGTTTTCACGCCCTTTTAGACGTTCGAATGCGAAACCAATATTGTTCGCCTGCATTATGTTTTTTCGGAACACAATATTTTTATCTTGAGAACAACCAAAGTGTACTTTTTTCAAGAATGACTTCAAAAATTAACAATTCTACAATTTACCCGCGATGACTTAAGGCCCATAACCTGTTGATGTGTTATATACAAACCGATATTCGCAGCGTGTGAAAATAGTAGCAACTTAGTTCAATTGTAATTCAACCGGAAGTAAAGGATATATTTATTATTTGACATATAGAAGTAAGACAGAGTTGTATTGTATTGTAGAGGGTCATTCCATATAAATACGAATTCATAACAGAAATGTCCCTACATACATTGGTCCAACATCCAGGAATGTTTTGGATATTACACTGAGCTCCGAACGTGATATATCAAGGTATGATTGGATGGTTCTTGATAGACCATCCTTCTCCGTCATGTGTATATCAGCTTCAGCATCCCCTTAAAGAGGGTAAAGAAGGGAGGAACCTTTAGAAACCCTAGGTCAACGAACTGGACTAAATTCCAGAAACATGTAGAAACAAAACTGGGACAACCCAAAGAGGTTGCCAATGTGGAGGAACTGGAGGAGTCGAATGAATTCCTAACAAGGACGCTTATGACTGCGTATAATAAAGCTTGCCCCTTAAGAAGATTCAGAGGAAAAGCAAAGCCGGCATGGTGGACCAATGAGCTGAGTCTTCTAAGAAGACAGGTAGAAGAAATGTTTAAGCTCGCAAAGACCGCGGAAAGCGAAGGTTGTCGGGACGAGTACAGGGATCTACTGAGGATCTACAAGCGTGAAATTACCAAGGCGAAGAGAAACTCATGAAAAAGTTTCTGTACGGAGTGCTCCAGCGAAACAGCACGGTTGAAAAAAGCCCTAGCAAGGGGAAACATAGTCCAGGGACTAATAAAGAAAGAGAACGGGGAATGGTCACGTAATAGTGAGGAACGCACACTGCTCGTGTAGCTTTCCTACCAAAGGCGGATAAGATCGGTCAGGTGTATGCCAAAGACCATATACACATTAGCTTAACATCATTTCTGCTCAAAACCTTTGAGAGGCTGATAGATGTGTACATAAAGTCCAACGAGGATGAAAAGCTACTCTCCACAGCACAACATGCGTACACCAAAGGCAAGTCGGTAGACACCGCATTGCAAAGGGTGGTAATAAGCGCAGAGAAAGCCCTGAAATATAAGGAATATGCTCTAAGAAGACTCAGACATTGACGGGACTTTCAACAATATTTCTGTATGGGCGCTTATGGATGGTCTTAATTACATTAAAGTACATCCAGCCTTAACAAGATGGATCGGCTGCATGTTAAATAGCAGGAAGAGTACATCACAATGGGGATTGTACGAGGCCACGAAATCATGGGTCAGGGGCACGCCGCAGGGAGGGGTGCTATCACCTCTACTGTGGACGCTGGCCATCAACCAACTGCTCATGCGATTAGATGAGGCACACGGCTTACGCAGATGACGTTGCAATTGTCATAAGTAGAAAGTGCGTTCCAACGATTAGCTCTTTGGTGGATCGGACGCTTCGGGATGTTCATACTTGGGCATCTAATGTCGGGTTGAAAGCTAACGCGGAGAAAACGGATATGGTCTTGTTTACAAAGAGGTACAAGGTCCCAAATTGAAACAGGCCAAGCTTAGGAGGGGTGACCTTACAGGAGAAACCCTGCGGAAAATATCTAGGAATCATCCTAGACAGTAAGCTGCCATCGAAGCTCGACGTGGAGGAGAGGGTGAAGAAGGCCTCAACGGCACTTTATGCATATAAAAGAATGCTGGAGTGTACGTGGGGCTTATCGCTCCTTTTTCTCATTAGGTTTTTACAGTGATTGTAAGCCCTATTCTATACTATGGAGTTCTTGTTTGGTTGAAAGCCACACAAAAAGCAACCTACCTACCTCGGCTACACTGTATGCCATTCTGCACATTCTGCCTGTAGAGCTGGTAGCAAAGAACATAGCGTTAACAACTGCAACCAGGCTCGGTGCCTCGGGGCAGCTTGAACGCCGACCATACGGCCGTAGTAGTATAGCGTCATCAATCACAAGACGAACAGACTACCTGATTCCCTATCTGCGCTTCGAGGGAGATCTTAAGGCCACTATATAGGCGGACGGTTGGCGCAAGGGTGCTCAAATGGCGGAAGAGGCGATACATGTGTACACAGATGGTTCCAAAGTAGTGGAAGGGGTAGGGTCTGCGGTATACTGTGCTGATCCGGAAATAAATAGATCCTACAGGCTGCCGGATTTCTGTAGCGTTTTCCAAGCGGAAATATTAGCCGTAACCCAAGCAGTAGAAACACTGGAAGAGAAAAGCTCAGCTGCAACCGTGTTAACTTTTATATTGACAGTCAAGCAGCAATTAAGGCAATAATCTCGCATAACACAGCATCTAAATGCGTGTTAGAGTGTAAGCAGTCTCTGGAGAGAATTGGCACAAGGAGAAGCATACATCTATATTGGGTGCCAGTGCATATGGGAATAGATGGGAATGAAAAAGCGGATGAACTAGCTAAAACGGGCTCATCCCTTGAAGCTTGCTCCGTAGACGTGCCAATTAGATTGGGCGAGATTAAGCGAAGGCGAGAGGTGCACATGATCGCCCAAGCGGAAAAGGAGAGGGTTCATGCGCGGGGCTGTAAAATGTCGAAGATTATGTGTAGGTCCTACAACCTTAGACTAGTATCTTCTATCATTAAAAAGAGAGGATAGTCGACTCATGAAGGGTATTCTGACTGGACACTGCCTTCTCGCGCCACATGCCTTTAAATTAGGCTTGGCCAGTGATAGCAGATGTAGGAAGTGCGGGTTGGAGGAGTATACGATCGAGCACGTTCTGTGCTCGTGCCCTGCGCTTGCCATGCTAATACCCCAGCCATTGGGAATGACACAGCTGTCAGATCTAGAAACAACAAGTGGCTTAAGTCCTTGGAAACTTCTAGTATTTGGCAATAGGACGGTGTTATTTTATAACATAGGTCCTGGTTTTTGATAGGGTTTTTCAGTTTGGGCGTTAATACAAACTTCTGGTAACACCACGAACTCATTCAGTCTATGTGAGGTCCTCATGGACCGGCCAGTTCAACCTAACCTAAGTTACTCAAAAAAGTGCCAATTTTTTCTAAAATTCTATATTGCGGTTCGCTAAAATAATAAGCGAAATCAGTGATGCAAAATCCTTTAGTAGGTTCCAGCAGTTTAAACACTCCTTTGAAATGATTCCCACTTCATACTTATGTTGAAGATATATGTACCTACACTGAACCAAAAACGTACATGTTTTCTTAAGAAAAAGTTTCATAGAAATTCACTGCGACTTTTTCTTAAAATTTAAGAAAATTTGCGTTTGATCTAAGAAAAAATTGGTAAAATTATATTTATGACAAAACTTCGTTCTTATAATATAAGAAACCCTATTATTTATATTCTTAAATTCTATAAATGCGGTTTTGGAGAAGTTTTCTTAAAATATATGCACTTTTTATACTCAGCTGAGCAGAGCTCAATTATATTAACTTTGTTCGCATAACGGTAATCCGCAACGGCATAAACTAATCGAGATAGATATAGACTTCTGTATATCAAAATGATCTGGGAGAAAAAAGAAATTCATTTAGCCATGTCCGTCCGTCCGTCCGTAAACACGATAACTTGAGTAAATTTTGAGGTATCTTGATAAAATTTGGTGTGTTCCTGGGCGCTCATCTCAGATCGCTATTTAAAATTAACGAAACCGGACTACAACCACGCCCACTTTTTCGATATCGAAAATTTCGAAAAACAGAAATAGTGCGAAAAATCATTACCAAAGACGGATAAAGCGAAGAAACTTGGTAGGTGCGTTGACCTTATGACGCAAAATAGAAAATTAATAAAATTTTGGACAGTGCGCGTGGCACCGCCTACTTTTAAAAGAAGGTAATTTAAAAGTTTTGCAAGCTGTAATTTGGCAGTCGTTGAATATATCATGATGAAATTTGGCAGGCACGTTACGCATATTACTATATGTGTGCTCAATAAAAATTAGCAAAATCGGATGACGAACACGCCCACTTTAAAAAAAAACTAATTTTTTAAAGTCAAATTTTAATAAAAAATTTTATATCTTTACAGTATATAAGTAAATTATGTCAACATTCATCTCCGGTAATGATATGATGCAACAAAATACAAAAATAAAAGAAATTTTAAAAATGGGCGTGGCTCCGCCCAAATTATCACTTTTTTAGGTTGGCAACATCAATTCAACTTCAACTGAAATAAGTTGTAACTCGTAATACCAAACAGGAGTTGAGTTGTTTTAATTGCAACCCAACTAAGTTGAGTTGTAAACCGTAATAGGGGCATTAATCTCGTTTCCGACGCAATTATTCTACACTAACTCAAAACCAGGGATGCCAAACCTCAGGTTTTCGCCCGGAGACTCAATGGGGTTTGAATATCACTTTGAAATGATTCTCACCACCTTCTTAAGTTGAAGATATACATATCGCTCATTTACTTCAATGGTGTTATAACTAAAAAAACACAATTTTGATAGAGCTTCTAGGAAAGTCACGTCGGCGAAGGTATGAACTCGAAGTCGCGGTAGCATCTGGTGGTCTAGATTACTACTGTTAAAACTTCAAAAATTTAAGCTCTTTAAAACAGCCGAAAAACTGGAGGCGCCCTTTGGAGGAGGAGGATTTAAAGAAATAGAGTCGACGAGGAGTATTAGGAGTTGTATCCCCTAGGACCGGAGCCCACTTTTTAGACAAAAAATGTTTAAAAGTAAAATTTTAACAAAAAATTGAATATCTTTACAGTATATAAGTAAATTATGTCAACATTCAACTCCAGCAATGATATGGTGCAACAAAATACAAAAATAAAAGAAAATTTCAAAATGGGCGTGGATCCGCCCTTTTTCATTTATTTTGTATAGAATACTTTTAATGCCATAAGTCGAACAAAAATGTACCAATCCTTGTGAAATTTGGTAGGGGCATAGATTCTATGACAATAACTGTTTTCTGTGAAAATGGGCGAAATCGGTTGAAGCCACGCCCAGTTTTTATACACAGTCGACCGTCTGTCCTTCCGCTCGGCCGTTAACACGATATCCTGAGCCAAAATCGATATATCTTTACTAAACTTAGTTCACGTACTTACCACAACTCACTTAGTCTTGGTATAAAAAATATCGAAAATTACGAAAAATGAAAGAAAAATGCCATAATTCTATACCAAATATGAAAAAAGAGATGAAACATGGTAATTGGATTGGCTTATTGACTCAAAATATAACTTTAGAAAAAACTTTGTAAAATGGGTGTGACACCTACCATATTAAGTAGAAGAAAATGAAAAAGATCTGCAGGGCGAGATCAAAAGCCCTTGGAATCTTGGCAGAAATACTGTTCGTGGTATTACATATATAAATAAATTAGCAGTACCAGACAGATGATATTCTGGGTCACCCTGGTCCACATTTTAGTCGATATCTCGAAAACGCCTTCACATATATAACTGAGGGTCACTCCCTTTTAAAACCCTCATTAATACCTTTAATTTGATACCCATATCGTACAAACACATTCTAGAGTCACCACTGTTCCACCTTTATGGCGATATCTCGAAAAGGCGTCCATCTATAGAACCATGGCCTACTCCCTCTAAAATACTCTTTAAAACCTTCCATTTGACACCCATGTTATAAAAACACATTCCAGGATTACCCCAGGTTCAGTTTGCTAAATGGTGATTTCCCTTATTTTGTCTCCAAAGCTCTCAGCTGAGTATGTAATGTTCGATTACACCCGAACTTAGCCTTGCTTACTTGTTCTTAGTATACATACACTTTTTTGGGTTTGAAAAATCACTTGGCCTTATATTCAAACATTTATTGTTTATTTTCGAAACTTTAAAATAGCGTCTGAAATGTTAATTTCGATTTTCGCACTTCATCATTCAATACCCAAATCTCTTGGTTTGACATTTCTTAAAGTTGGCGGCCATTTCCCCAACTACCGAGTGAAATGAATCACATTGATTATAGCCTACCAACCAAGTTTAAATACCTATAACCTACACGTTACGGCTCCTGTTGCATATGTGAATACGTAGGCACATATATTTACCAGGTGAGGCTTTGTCCTTCGCAAGAACACTCAAAGAGGTGAAAAAAATCTTTTCCAAGACAGCAGAACAAATGACTACCCTAACGTAGTGGACTTTCCAACTAGTCTGAAAACTGAAGCTACGCGGCTATTTATAATGAACGAGCAGACGCGTCAGACGTTGTTCTGCCCTAAATTTGGTCTATCTGCATACATTTTAATACACTTTTTCCGTCTAACTCTGTTCTCCCCCTCTTCACTTTTTCTTAATCCTTTTATTCACTCCTCCCTCCGTCTTTTTCGATTCATCTGTCTCCATCTTAGTCTCACTCTATCTCAGTCTCCTTCTCCTTCCCTCTTTTCTTTTCTCTCAAGTTTTTCCCATTCCTCCCTTATTGCCAGGCCCAGAGGGTGGTATGTATTTTGTTCCAGTCCTATTCCGAGTCCCAGTCCCAGTCCTAGTCCTAATCCCATTCCGAGCCCGTCTTTGGTCTACTTCCCGGAAAGAAGGATCGTAAATACTAATATAGGCAAATTTATATACTAAATTTCAGGCAAATGGAATAGGACGTATGTAAATACGTATGTGGGTATTATTAAACCGAATATCACAATGCAAATTACTTTAAAGCTCTCAGCAACAGCTTTCATTTGATATCCGTATTACACACACATTCTAGGGGTATCCGGGTCCGCGTTTTGGCCTATATCTCGGGACCCTAGTCACATAGCGGTATAAATTACTCTGTACTAAAGCACACATCAACAGCTTCAATTTGATACCCATAATGTAAAAACACATCCTAGTGTTACCCTGGTCCACGTTTTGGCCTATATCTCGAGACCCTAGTCACCAATAGGTATGAAAACTACCATGTACTAAAGCACTTATCAACAGCTTCAATTTGATACCCATAATGTAAAAACACATCCTAGTGTTACCCTGATATTCGTTTTGGCCTATATCTCGAGACCCTAGTGACAAATAGATATGAAAATTACCCTGTACCAAAGCACTCATCAACAGCTTTCATTTGGTATCCATATTGTATAAAGACTTTGTAGGGGTAACCGGGTCCACGTTTTGACCTCAATCTCGAGACCTTAGTCACCAATAGGTATGAAAACTACCGTGTATAAAGCACTTATCAACAGCTTCAATTTGATACCCATAATGTAAAAACACATCCTAGTGTTACCCTTATCCACGTTTTGTCCTATATCTCGAGACCCTAGTCAGAAATAGGTATGAAAATTACCCTGTACCAAAGCACTCATCTAAACACCAAAGCTTGCATTTGTTATCCATATTCTATAAATACATTCTAGGGGTACCCGCGTCCACGTTTTTGCCTATATCTCGAGACCCTAGTCACCAACGGGTACGAAAAATACCCTGTATCAAAGTACTCATAAACAGCTTCCATTTGACACCCATATTGTACAAACATATCCCAGGATTACCCAGGTCCACGTTTTCATCTCAAGACCCTAGTCAGAACCCTACCTGTCTCCTGGTTCTAAGCTACCCCTTCACTAATTTTCAGCCAAATCTGTTCATCCGTTCTTGAGTTATAAATAGTGTAACTAACACCACTTTCTTTTATATATATACATCACATTAGAAACTTCAAAAAATAACAGTATTTCTCCACTATTTAATGGATGTTATTATACATAAGCATAAACGTTCCTCTTCAATCACTCTATCTATTAAAAAAAAGCGCATCCGTTGCGTAATTTTAAAGGTTTAAGCATTCAAAGGGACATAGGGACAGAAAAAGCGAATTTGTATTATGTAGTGGTACATGCAAAAATACCAATAAATACAAATTTTGTTGAAGAATTTTAAGGAAATATTCAATATTTTTAACGAAATAGTATTTTTCAAGAGATGTATGCCTTCTTAACCATTTATGTTGCATTAACGATTAACCATTTATGTTGCATAAATATGTACACATGTCAAGCTTATATGATATGAAAATACATATGTACATCCATACATACCTATAAACCTACGCCCGAAGTTAAATAACGCAGCGAATGCTATGTATGTGCGTATGTGTCGCATCATGCCTCACTCAAAAGCAATTTGCGGCCACAATTGACACCGAACAACCACACGCACGCATTTTTTGGTAAAAATGCTACTTTTGTTTAAACAATTTGGCTGATATAAGAAAGGAATCAAGTATTTTTTTTTTATGCAGAACGAAGGTAAATATTTCAAAGTTTTACTGCAAAGTAGAATTTTTCAAATCCATCCATCCGCTTATGAGTATATAGCTGTGTAAAAATTGTATGATTTTTTACAACATTTTGGCAATTTGCCACGCCCCTATAATATATATCTTCAAATTATATTGAAAATATCCATCTCACGTAGCTAAGCTTTCAAATGCAAAAAACCGTTTTCAAAAAGGAGCATTCTGTGTGAAGTGATGTGCGTACATGACATTAAGCGACTTTATTTCTTAAGATTTATAGATAGATTATTGTATCAAAAGGGAGGAAAATAACAGTTTGGACTGAGCCTAACATTAACATCTTTTATCTTAAAATCGGCCGACTTTCATTCTTGAATATCCTTTTGTTTTAACCAAGACTATTGAAATTAATGTTTCCAACACAAACGTCCCACAGTTTAAACATTTTATCCAGGGTTCTTGTAAAATTTAAATTATGTATTCGACGAGCGGATCCTTGGCCAAATAGTTACTCCCTAAAGTTTCAAGGTGTTTATCTGGTAGTGCTCGACAGCATAAATAAATAAATAAATGTAAGGCGAGAAAACCCCCGAAGAGATTTTAGGCCAAGTTGCGTCGTGCGACCCCGTTAGAAAATTTTTAATCTAATTGAAAAAACGTTTTTCTACAATTTTGATGTTGCTTTGCCCGGGGCGTGGTAGGCGGGGCACGCTAACATCACACCACCTCGGCATCCTAGCGCTACAAAAAAATCAGTTAGAAAGTCTGCGGAGTTAGTAGAGCTTCTAGGAAAGTAACGTCTACGAAGGTATGAGTTCGATGTCGCAGTCTTAAAGCTTCTGCGCTGGCATGTAGTGTGAGGGCCAGGAGGCGTGGTAATGACTGGTTGTGGACAGGATTACTACTGTTCCCAAATTATAGCTCTTACAAAGCCGAAAAAGCTAGAGGCGCCCTTTGCCACGATCAACATAAGGCCAGCGTTGGTGCTCATTGTTAAAACTGTGCCACGAGAGCCATGAGTATTAAAATTATTAAAAGACCATTCATAGCAACCGTAAGTCGCCTTTCTGCGTGACCAGCAAGGGACCACAAATAATTTAAAGTAATCGTGCGGACAACGAGTATTAGGAGTTAGACCAGAACATCTCCTTCGGTGAAACTACGCTTTGTACGAGACATACAGACAAAAGTGTGACCATTTTAAGTACTTACATTTTTTCGGCAGACCGCGCAGTATCAGTCCCATAGACCGGGGTTAGGTTCAAAGCCTCCCTGGAGTATGTGAATGAAGGACAGTCCTGCAATTTTTCGAATGATCGCGAGGCTTTGTGGCAAAAACCCCAGATCTTTCCGAAATGGCCAAAATATTGATTTCCTTAAATACATACAAACAAATCCTTTCCTAAATATAATTTTTTTTATATAGAAAAATTACACACGCCGCCGCCGCCGATATAGTGATCGGCGTAAACCTTTAGTCCATACCGTTAATATACTAGTTTATGGTACGGTAGTCCTATTTGATATCTTGATAAAATACAAAAAGTGAAATATCCTCAAAATTCTAGTCAATGAAGTATTCAAACACTAACTAGTATGAATACACCCACGAATCTAATCAATATAAACTATAATGTTTGTTGAGTAGTTTGGCTTTTCACTGCAGGGATTTATAGGCCTTTTTGGCAATTAAAATCACTTTCTGAGAATGGTTCCGAAGGAAAATAAAATATTTTTATGAAACTGTCGTTTTTTGCACAAAAACAATACCATAGAAATCACTACTATATTAATGTCATGAAATATATGTATATTGTATATTTATGTATGCACATTTACACACTTGTTTACTAATAAACAAAGTTCTACCCACATATCATTTGGATGATATCAATACAATTTGATTACTCTTTGTGGCTAAATATTGAGTTTTTATACAACTGAACAAAACAAATAATAAAATATGATTACGGGTTTGAATCGAGCTCAAGGCCTAACAATAATTATTTTATCATTATTATTGTTATGATAAATTTTTTCTTAATTGAAAAAATGTTTAAACTAGAATATAAGAAAGAAAAAAATTTAGACAACTGCCAAACCTCGTTGTATAGATCCATTTCGGGAACTGCTAAATTCCTTCATCGGCAACGTTTAGGCGCCGCTGCCATAACGATTCAACTATCACAGCGGTTGTTTGATTGTCTTCATTATTTCAACAACAAAAATTGTTAAAATACGATTACTTTTAATAATCAAACACTTAAAATCATATTTCGATCACTTTTTGAAATCATTTTTTAATACCTTTGATGATTCAATTTAAAGATTTTTAAAACACAAGTAAGGAAGGCTAACATTACATACTCAGCTGAGAGCTACACAAAATAAGGGAAAATCACCATGTAGGAAATGTAACCCTGGAATGTGTTTGTATGACATGGGTATCAAATGGAAGGTATTAAAGAGTATTTTAATAGGGAGTGGGCCATAGTTCTATAGGTGGAGGCCATTTCGGGATATCGCCATAAAGGTGTACCAGGGGTGACTCTAGAATGTGTTTGTATGATATGGGTATCGAATGAAAGGTGGTAATGAGTATTTTAAAAGGGAGTGATCCTTAGTTCTATAGGTGGACGCCTTTTTGAGATATCGCAATAAAGGTGTACCAGAGGTGATATGGGTATGAAATGAAAGGTGTTAATTATTATTTAAAAGGGAGTGGGTCTTAGTTCTATAGGTGGACGCCTTTTCGAGATATCGCCATAAAGATGGACCAGGGGTGACTCTAGAATGTGTTTTTACGATATGGGTATCAAATGAAAGGTGTTAGTGAGTATTTTAACAAAGAGTAGGCCTTAGTTCTATAGGTGGACGCGTTTTACAGATATCGCCATAAAGGTAGACCAGGGGTGACTCTAGAATGTGTTTGTACGATATGGGTATCAAATGAAAGGTGTTAGTGAGTATTTTAAAAGGGACGGGGCCTCAGTTCTATAGGTGGACGCCTTTTCGAGATATCGCAATAAAGGTGTACCAGAGGTGATATGGGTATCAAATGAAAGGTGTTAATGATTATTTAAAAGGGAGTGGGCCTTAGTTCTATAGGTGGACGCCTTTTCCAGATATCGCCATTAAGGTGGACAAGGGGTGACTCTAGAATGTGTTTGTACGATATGGGTATCAAATGAAAGGTGTTAATGATTATTTAAAAGGGAGTGGGCCTTAGTTCTGTAGATGGACGCCTTTTCGAGATACCGCCATAAAGGTGAACCAGGGGTGACTCTATAACGTGTTTGTACGATATGAGTATCAAATTAAAGGTATTAGTGAGGGTTTAAAAGGGAGTGGACCTTAGTTCTATATGTGAAGTCGTTTTCGAGATATCGACCAAAATGTGGAACAGGGCGACCCAGAACATCATCTGTCGGGTACCGCTAATTTATTTATATATGTCATAAAAAAAAAAAAAAATAAATGTAAGGCGCGATAACCTCCGAAGAGATCTAAGGCCGAGCTTCTCTTCCAATTTGCGTCGTGCTCCTCTTGATTTTTCCCTACAAATTGGCCGGACGGGACCTACATGTTTTATGCCGACTCCGAACGGCATCTGCAAGGCAGATGAGTTTTCACTGAGAGCTTTTCATGGCAGAAATACAATCGGAGCGCTTGCCAGACACTGCCGAGGGGCGACCCCGCTTAGAAAAATTTTCTTCTAATTGAAAAATCTTATTTCTAAAATTTTGATGTTGCTTTGCCCGGGAGTTGAACCCAGGGCATACGGTGTGATAGGCGGAGCACGCTACCATCACACCACGGTGGCCGCCACGAGCAATATTCCTGCAAAGATTCCAAGGGCTTTTTATTTCGCCCTGCAGAACTTTTTCATTTTCTTCTACTTAATATGGTAGGTGTCACACCCATTTTCCAAACTTTTTTCTAAAATAATATTTAGCGTGAATAAACCAATCCACTTACCATGTTTCATCCCTTTTTTCGTATTTGGTATAGAAGTATGGCATTTTTTTCATTTTTCGTAATTTTCGATATCGAAAAGGGAGCGTGGTCATACTCGGATTTCGCCAATTTTTTATACCAAGATAAAGTGAGTTGAGATAAGTACGTGAACTAAGTTTAGTAAAGATATATCGATTTTTGCTCAAGTTATCGTGTTAACGGCCGAGCGGAAGGACAGACGGTCGACTGTGTATAAAAACTGGGCGTGGCTTCAATCGATTTCGCCCATTTTCACAGAAAACAGTTATCGTCAGAGAATCTATGCACCTACCAAATTTCACAAGGATTGGTAAATTTTTGTTCGACTTATGGCATTAATAGTATTCTATACAAAAGAAATGAAAAAGGGCGGAGCCACGCCCATTTTGAAATTTTCTTTTATATTTGTATTTTGTTGCATCATATCATTGCTGGAGTTGAATGTTGACATAATTTACTTATATACTGTAAAGATATCCAATTTTTTGTTAAAATTTTACTTTTAAACATTTTTTGTCTAAAAAGTGGGCTCCGGTCCTAGGGGATACAACTCCTAATACTCCTCGCCGACTCTATTTCTTTAAATCCTCCAAAGGGCGCCTCCAGTTTTTCGGCTGTTTTAAAGAGCTTAGATTTTTGAAGTTTTAACAGTAGTAATCTAGACCACCAGATGCTACCGCGACTTCGAGTTCATACCTTCGCCGACGTGACTTTCCTAGAAGCTCTAGGAAAATTGTGTTTTTTTAGTTATAACACTATTGAAGTAAATGAGCAATATGTATATCTTCAACTTAAGAAGGTGGTGAGAATCATTTCAAAATGATATTCAAACCCCATTGAGTCTCCGGGCGAAAACCTGAGGTTTGGCAGCCCTGGTTTTGAGTTAGTGTAGAACAATTGCGTCGGAAACGAGATT
The DNA here is from genome assembly GCF_040869045.1 of Eurosta solidaginis. NCBI lineage: Eukaryota > Metazoa > Arthropoda > Insecta > Diptera > Tephritidae > Eurosta > Eurosta solidaginis. Next base: position 143,123,752 of record NC_090320.1, read on the forward strand.
AATGCCCCTATTACGGTTTACAACTCAACTTAGTTGTGTTGTAATTAAAACAACTCAACTCCTGTTTGGTATTGCGAATTACAACTTATTTCAGTTAAGTTGAATTGATGTTGCCAACCTAAAAAAGTGATAATTTGATAGATAAATGAACAGCTGATCAATTTGTGGCGGAAATTCAAGCATTTGCAAAAGTGATTTTTTTTATTAACAGCAAATTGAATATCAATTAAATAATATTAAATTTATTTTATAACGACGAAAATTTTGGTGACAAAATTGACATGTCGCGAAAACCGAAAAAATTCGCATGATCACTCCAATTCCTTTGAACTACCAAGCAAAGCACCAAGTAAGAAAACGTTTAAGTGACAAATGATGAGCTTCTAATGAAGTTATTTTGCAGATTTATAAGTTATTTTCGGTTAAGTAACGAAGAATATTGGGACGGCTGTACCCCTATTTTAAAACTACACTCCTTGCTGACGGCAGCTATCGAAAATGCTGTGGAAATGATTGTGGGGTTGGACTGGACAACATCTACAGTTAATAAAGAAGTTTTAGATATTGAGGAGCATATTTATGCGAAGTGGATTAAAACCCGTATGACTCCAGAGCTAAGCGCTACAAAAACCGCATTTTACTCTAAAACAGGATTCCCAGGAGTAGTGGGTAGTATCGATGTCATGTTCGCATAATTTCACCTATTTTGGCTGCATCCGAACTGCACCCTGCCTCGTCCAACTTCGGAATGTCGCTCCAGAAGTTCAAAAAGTTGTTCAATGTAATCCTTGGTTTACAACTTGTTTTTTTCTATAAATGTGTACAAAATTGCTGATCATAAAGTTTGTTTAAATTAATTTAAAAAAGGTTTAATTAATTACACGCTTTCCATTTTCTTTTTTTTAATGTTTTACAAGAAGGTACCTCATCTAATTTTTTTCAAAAAGTATGAAAGGTGGTATTAAAAGACACGTTTCGACATGCGTTTTAAGAATCCGAAAGCGGAAATTAAAAATTTTATTTCTATCGAAAGATATTTACAAAAACCCATAAAATGGCCCCGAAACCCATAAAAGGCCCGATCCATAGTTCTTTTGCACAGAACACCTTCCTGCGTCGGGAGCCTTCGGCCGCGATTTGCAAAAATAACCCTGGGTGGGTCCAACACCTTCCTGCATTGGTGTGTACAAAATATCTGACCAAATACCCCTACATAAAATAAATAAAAATAAATGATATGACAGAAACGAATTTTTAATTTTTGCTTTCGGATTCTAAAAACGGAGGTCGAAACGTGTTTTTTGACACCAATTTTGAAAATGCTTGTTAAAACTTAGGCGGTGAACCGTCTTGTAAAACGTTACCTTTTTTCCAAACAACTGCAAAATTGTATGAGAAAACTGCTAGTAATCAGTTGTCAGATGTCTTTGACCACTACACCAACACAAAGTTCAAAACGGTAATGCCACAAAAAGTTGTAAGACTAGACAACTTCAACCGACATTTTTTTTTTGACAGGTTGAGTTGTAATCTGTAATACCAAATTGCGAAATTTCAACTCAACCAGAGCTTAGTTGTGAACGGTAGTAGGGGCATAACATTTTTAAGAAAGAGTTACATAACTTTTTGCAGGGGTGAAACCATACAAATACAAAATACTTCCAAAATCGTATTTAATACATGGATCTTTCCATGTCAACTGAACCTACTAAAGGATTTTGCTTATTATTTTATTCAATCGGGATATAGATATTTTTTTTAAATCAGCACTTTTTGGATAGCTTCCTTTTTCAATAACTTGAGGAAAATTTGAAAACATGTTCGACTTGGGTCATTTTATTTAAGTTCATTGTTCAGTGATGCGCATGCGGTGATACCCCGACCATATCGGACCAATTTTCGATACCAACAATAAACGACCTAGACAGTCTTAAATTCTGCGGCGGCATGCGAAAAAATACGAAAACCGACACATGTACATGTCCATATGCACAAGCGATGAGCGTGGCATGCGTGGGTTCTTTTTTGCAAATCGTTATATATTCTGTTCGAAATTAAGAGAGGGAATTCGAAAAGTTTTATTTTAATAAACGAATAAAATATTGGAATAAATATTATTCGAATTACAATAACCTGTCGGATAAAAGAGTTTATTACTCGAATACTTTTTATTCGAATAGTCTCACCACAAAATTGTATCCCTGCAAATTGGCGGGACGGGACCTACATGTTTTATGCCGACCCGGACGGCAGTACCAAGGCAGATGAACTTTCACCGAGAAGGTTCTTCATAGCAGAATTACACTCGGAGTGGTGGCCAGACCACTACGGCGCACTATGGAAAATCGTAGAACAACTACTGATTAAAAATGTTTTTTTTCAATTTTGCTACTGGCATGCTTTTTTATTTAAATCAATAATATAAGGACCAAACTAGACTATTATATGAAAAAATTATACATATTATATGAAATGATTTTTTTACAACATCACAAACTTTATAGTTTTGACGGACGTGTTAAGCCCTTTCCCTTCATCACATTCAAATTGATTTTAATGCTATACGTTACAGAAAAAGGCATTTCTGGAAACCTCGTTTTTGAAGAATATGAAACAACTAATATGTTTTTAATATTATGTTAATGTTTACCTTAAAGTAATGGCAAAATAAAATATGGTGAAAAAAGTTGTTTAAAGTTCATCAAGACTTTTGACAGTTGCGCACGTTTACCCACGCTTTAGGTTAGATTAGGGTGGCTGCCCGAGGGCACACTTAGGCCAGTAGTACTAGTCCCGTTGTGATACCACGAAAAACACCGTTACCTTTCCTCTTCGAACCATTTTGAGGACCTGATGAAAGCTACCAGGTCCTTGACGTCATGCTTCACAACCTGACTCATATTATCAAGAAATGGAGCTCCCAGAAAGCGCTGCCGTGCTCCGCTTAGTGCTGGGCAGTTGCAAATGAGGTGCACCACCGTTTCCTCCTCCTCGTCCTCTTTACAACTGCTACAGCAACGACGATAAGGCGCTCCTAGCCTTTCTGCATGCCTACCTATGAGGCAATGACCCGTTAGTGCCCCAACAAGTGTGGAAATTGTATCCCTTCTTAGGTTGTACACGTGACGGGACCTTTTAGGGTCCCATTTAGGCCAGGTTTCTTTCGATGTTCGACACCCAGGTGTTTGTAGCCATCTTTCTTCGGCTTGACGGTAGATGTGCTCTTTTAGCATTAGCTTGCATGTGGACAGGGGCATACCTAAGCGTTCTTGTCCAGGAAGAACCTGCTTGGTTGTACCCTGCCTAGCGAGTTCATCTGCAATGCAGTTTCCCTCGATATCCCTATGTCCAGGGACCCATGTGAGGTGTACACGGTTATGTTGAGCCATCTCTTGAAGAGATCGGCGACAGTTTAGTGCTAGTTCAGAATTGAAGGAGTGGGAGCCCAGAGATTTAATGGCAGCTTGGCTGTCGCTGAAGATAAAAATTTCTTTGAAGACATTGTATGTCCCTATCCTAGCTGCGGCTTCCATTATGGCCGCAACTTCTGCCTGGAATACACTGCAGTGATCGGGTAGTCTGAATGAGAGCTGGAGGTCAAGGTCCCTTGAGTATACTCCACCTCCAACTCTACCGTTTAGCTTGGAGCCATCCGTGTATATGGAAATGCTGTTGCTCATAGCAAGGCACATACCCGACTCCGTCCAGTCATCCCTGCTGGGTATGTTTATCTTAAAGTTGGTTTCCGCAACTGTTGTGGTCGCACAGCAATCCGTGCTAGGAGGGAGAAAACTGTATTTGTTTAGTATACTTGAATGTCCTGTGGTCTTGTTGTTCCAACACGGCAACTCCCTTAGACGCAGGGCTGACGTTGCCGCTGCTCGATGACCAGCCAGATCCAGTGGAAGGATGTCAAGAATGACCTGAAGAGCTACGCTAGGCGTTGTTCTTAGAGCCCCGGTTATGCTTATCATGCTGGATCTGTGGACTTTACCCAACAAGTTTAGGTTTGACGCCTTGCTCAAGGCTGGCCACCATACGACTACCCCATACAGCAGTATGGGTCTGATAATCGCGGTATAAATTCATCTGCATATGTTGGGGGTGAGTCCCCATTTTTTGCCAATGGCTCTTTTACACGTATATAATGCAATGTACGCTTTCTTTTGTCGCTGGATAACGTTGTCCTTCCAGTTCAGCTTTTTGTCTAGAACTACGCCTAGAAATTTGGCTTTATCTGCCAGGCTTAGGCGCACCCCATTTAGTTCTGGTAGGTTCAGCGATGGTATTTTGTATCGTTTGGTATATAAGACAAGCTCTACTTTATCGGAGTTGACGCTGAGTCCACATCGGGAAGCCCACAAGGAAACCTCTCGCAATGCTACCTGCATCAAGTCGCATAAAGTTTGAGGGAACTTGCCTCTGTAGGCAATCGCTAGGTCATCAGCATATGCCACGACCTTCCCGCTCCCCCAACTAGTATCTCTTAATAGCGAGTTGACTGTTAAGTTCCATAGTAAAGGGGAAACGACACCACCCTGGGGCGTGCCCCTTGCGACAAATCGTGTTATATCAACCTTCCCCAGTGAGGAAAGCACTTTCCTTCCCCTGAGCAGTTGATCAATCAGTCCCACTAAGGATCTATTTACGTCCAGATCAGTTAAAGCATTCTTAACGGCGTCTGGACTTATATTTTTGAATGCTCCTTCAATGTCTAGGAAGGCCACAAGACAATAATCCTTTTCGAACAAGGATGTTTCTATAGTAGAGACTAGGCTGTGCAGCGCAGTCTCCGCAGATTTACCTTTGGTCTACGCGTGTTGATAGCCCGAAATGAGATTCCTATCAATGCTTGTAGTGAGAAAATCGCTAACTATTCTCTCTAGGGTCTTGACTACGAAGGATGAAAGACTGATAGGTCTGTAGTCCTTCGGCTCGTAGTGAGAGGCTTTGCCTGCCTTAGGAATGAATATGACCGTGGCGCTCCTCCATGAACACGGAATATAGTTCATAGCCAAACAAGCGGTATATATGTGCCGCAGCCAGTTGGCTGATAGCTCCAAAGAGTAGATAAGTTGAGCGGGTACAATCCCGTCTGGTCCAGCAGCCTTAAAAGGTTTAAAACTTTTGACTGCCCACCTCACCCTCTCTTCAGTGATGGGTATATTCACAGCTTGGTTTGCTACAGGTACTTCCGTGGCGTTGGTCATATTTCCCGGGAAATGTGTGTCCAGGAGCAGCTCTAGAGTTTCCCCTTCTGTGCTGGTCCAGGTACCATTCGCCGATGTGAAGGTTTCTACCAGACCCTCTAGCTCCATCGTTGATGATGGGCTTTGTGGGGGCAGTTCTGGTAGTTCTCTTGCTAACAGCTCATTATGTAGTTCCCAGTTTGTATTACGTGGGTTACGTCGCGCAATGGGCTGATCAACGAAGAACTCTAATATTACTTCAATATACCGGTGGTCTGGAAAGGAATGTTGCTCAAGAATACGCCATTTTTTAACCCACCCATAAACGCTTTCGCTGCAAATAGTGAGGTCAATAACCTCTCTACGGTTTTTAGTAATAAAAGTTGGTTCATTACCTACATTGCAAACTACAAGGTTAGTTGTTAAAAGGTACTCAAAGAGTGACTCACCACGAGTGTTTATGTCGGAACTGTCCCACTGCACGTGGTGGGCGTTTGCGTCTGTCCCGATTAGCAGATGGCCTTTGCTTGAGTCGGCCACAAGATCCTTTACCGTCTTTTGCGGAGGAGGTTCCTCTGCGTCGTACGGCATATAAACGGAGGCTAGCGTTAATTGGGTGCCTCCGCTTGCCAAGCTGGCCGCCGTAACGTCACCATTGCTATAATTAGGTAAGAGAAATATATTTAGCTCAGACTTTACTAAAATACATGTTCTCACTTTACCTTCATCTGCAGCTCGGATGAGCTTGAACCCAATGGCCCCCAATCCGCAAATCCTTGAGTTGTTCACCCAGGGTTCTTGGATAAGGACCACTTCGACGTCGCCTTTAGAAAGACGACTGATGAGAGCAGCCGAGGCTGCCTTACTTTTGTGCAGGTTTATCTGGAGCAACCTCAGCATGAGCTTGCTCAGACTCCCCTGCCTCCATCACCGTGATGTTGGGATCCTCTCCGTCGCTATCCAGCAGAGCATCCTCCATCGACAAATTGCCCAGAGTCCCTGCGCAATTCGACGTGGCGGAAACCAGGCTTTCGGCGTCGGAGATTTCCGCTTCCACTTCGGGTGCCTCAATGTCCGTGTCCAAAGAGGCACTCGAAAGGGATGCGCGCTGTGCGTCCCCACGGTATACGTGAATTACGACCTCGCCGAGGCCGTAAAACACTCTTCCTTTGCTCCGTCTAAGGGGCTCGAGAGCTTCCTTATTCAGGGCTAATACGACCTGTCTCCTAGGTCCTACAGCGTCCTCGACTTGGATGACACTCCAGTCCTGCGTTGGGAGAGCCGGGTTCATCAGTTGCAGCATTCTGAGAATTCTCTCAGGTTCTGCTGGAACCTATGCCCTGGCCCTTGGCCGAGCCGGAATGTCCTTCCAGTCGACGACCTCGATAATTTCCCCGGGATAGACTTGTCCCAGCTTTGCGGCTGCTGCCTTGTACAGCGCAACAGACCTTGCGTCCTCGCAAGCGAGTACCTTGATTTGGCCCTGGTACCATCCTGCATCAGAACCTCGCGGCGGACTACCCGGAGACTCGATCAGCACGTCGAGAACGGCGTTACCGATTTCATTCCGGACGTACGGCCACTGGTCTTTAGGGATTGCACCACGGTCATTCCCTCGGTCCAGGATTCCTATAAGGATCCGGCCCTTGGCTACCTCGGCAAAGCTGGGTTTGGCTACCGCGGGGTGATTCTGGTGCCTTTTCGGCGGTGGTTTGATATCCTCATCAGACCTTTGACGCTTATATGGGGTTGCGCTTGTTGGCAGAGAACCCCGAAAATTCGGCAGTAGAGCTCGCGCCCTTTCCACCGAATTCCTGGCGTTCTCTGACAGCGTTTCCAGCGGAACGCCCTCATACCTTGACAGGACTTTTGCAGCCCTTCTCTTGTTCCTGTGGAACGATCCCTTGTGGGACTCTTCTTGAGAAGGGGTCCGACCCGTAGTCGCCCTCGCGGTCGTACCCCCGAATGATGTCTTCCTTATGGCTCCTTTCTCCTTTGGCTCAGTGTGACCAGATCGTGGGACCCCTGTCATAGCCGTGGGGAGAACAGTCGCCATACCGGCGTCAGACGGGCGTCCAGCATCAGCAGGCGCGTCAGTGTTCGCCGTTGCCAGCGCAACTACCTTCGCCGCCATACTGGTGCTTGCCCCCGTCCGATCACCTAAGACTGTGTTAACCGAGGTTGCCCTCTTGTCGTCCATGGGGAGCCGACCCGTCGTTTCCAACGCAGTCGCTCCCGCGGTTAAAGTAGCTGTTGCGGCCCCGTTTTCCCTTGGCTCGGAGTGGCCAGGTCCAGAGACCCCTGCCACAGCCGTGGGAAAAATGGTTGCTGTTCACCCACGCTTTACATTTTATGTTGATTTGTAGCCCAGCTATCCACAAACATAATCAAATAAAAACAAGTAAGGAAGGCTAAGTTCGGGTGTAACCGAACATTACATACTCAGCTGAGAGATTTGGAGACAAAATAAGGGAAAACACCATTTAGCAAAATGAACCTAGGGTAACCCTGGAATGTGTTTGTATGACATGTGTATCAAATGAAAGGTGTTAATAATTATTTAAAACGTAATGGGCCTTAGTTCTATAGGTGGACACCTTTTCGAGATATCGCAATAAGGGTGGACCAGGGGTGACTCTAGAATGTGTTTGTACGATATGGGTATAAAATTAAAAGTATTAATGGGGATTTTAAAAGGGAATAGCCCTTAGTTGTATATGTGAAGGCGTTTTCGAGATATTGACAAAAATATGGACCAGGGTGACCCAGAACATCTTCTGCCTGGTACCGCTAATTTCTTTATATATGTCATACCACGAACAGTATCCCTGGCAAGATTCCAAGGGCTTTTGATTTCGCCCTGCAGAACTTTTTCATTTCCTTCTACTTAATATGGTAGATGTACAAAGTTTTTTCTAAAGTTATATTTTGCGTCAATAAACAAATCCAATGACCATGTTTCATCTCTTTTTTCATATTTGGTACATAATTATGGCATTTTTTTAATTTTTCGTAATTTTCTATATCGGAAAAGTGGGCGTGGTCATAGTCGGATTTAGGCCATATTTTATTCCAAGGTAAAGTGACTTCAGATAAGTACGTGAACTAAGTTTAGTTAAGATATATCGTTTTTTGCTCAAGTTATCGTGTTAACGGCCGAGCGGAAGGACAGACGGTCGACTGTGTATAAAAACTGGGCGAGGCTTCAACCGATTTCGCCCATTTTCACAGAAAACAGTTATCGTCAGAGAATCTATGCACCTACCAAATTTCACAAGGATTGGTAAATTTTTGTTCGACTTATGGCCTTAAAAGTATTCTAGACGAATTAAATGAAAAAGGGCGGAGCCACGCCCATTTTGGAATTTTGTTTTATTTTTGTATTTTGTTGCACCACATCATTACTGGAGTTGAATGTTGACATAATTTACTTATATACTGTAAAGATTTTAAATTTTTTGTTAAAATTTGGCTTTAAAAAATTTTTTTTAAAAGTGGGCGTGTTCGTCATCCGATTTTGCTAATTTTTATTTAGCATACATATAGTAATAGGGGTAACGTGCCTGCCAAACTTCATCATGATATCTTAACGACTGCGAAATTACAGCTTGCAAAACTTTTAAATTACCTTCTTTTACAAGTGGGCGGTGCCACGCCCATTGTCCAAAAGTTTACTAATTTTCTATTTTGCGTCATAAGGTCAGCACGCCTACCAAGTTGTATCGCTTTATCCGTCTTTGGTAATGAATTATCGCACTTTTTCGGTTTTTCGAAATTTTCGACATCGCAAAAGTGGGCGTGGTTGTAGTCCGATTTCGTTCATTTTAAATAGTGATCTGAGATGAGCGCCCAGGAATCTACATACCAAATTTCATCAAGATACCTCAAAACTTACTCAAGTTATCGTGGTTACAGACGGACGGACGGATATGGCTAAATGAATTTCTTTTTTCACCCAGATCATTTTGATATATAGAAGTCTATATCTATCTCGATTAGTTTATGCCGTTACGGATTACCGTTATGCGAACAAAGTTAATATACTCTGTGAGCTCTGCTCAGCTGAGTATAAAAAGCTGAGGAGATTTGTGACTCTCGGAATAACTAGTAAAAATGTGATAAAAGTCAGAAAACGGAAAACCGCTCGCTATCCATTGAGGTTTTAAATGTTGCTGTTTACATCAATAGCTTGCGGTAAGTTTTGTACTTTTTCATTGATATTAGGGCGTTTATCTTTCTTGCACTCATGTTGCGTGTGAAAATATTAATAAACAAGTTGCACACCAAAGAACAGCGCTGAATGATTCTTCTTTCTTCTCAATAAAAATCCCAGTTTTCTCGAGTGACCGTGAGGTTGAATACAGTTTTAAACAATAAAAAAGTAAAGCATTATATTTTCAAACATCATAACAAAAACACTAAATGCAGTTTTGCCTAGATTTTTTAATTTCAGTGGGCGGAAATATATTGTTACTACTAGCCCAAACCACTATTGATTCGTACACACTACATTTTTTTGCTAAGGCGCTTTCACAGCGTCTTATTTCGTAAATAAAATAATTTTAAAAAAATTTAAGTTAAACGGTTTTATTGAAAACAATACTTACATGAAGTAATAATTATACTAAAAGCTAGATAATAATTAGGTAGGCCCTAGGTACAAGTCATCACACTCCTCATCAATCTAGGGTGTTGATCAGACAATTAAATAAAAGTGTTTGGCGCGTGAAATTTCTAAAAATGTGAGGCGAACATAACCTGATCAGTTGATCTTATATATGACTATGAATAGAAATTTTACGCGTCCAACGCTTTTATTTAATTGTCTGATCAACGCCATAGATTGATAAGGAGTGTGATGACTAGTACCTAGGACCTACCTAATTATTTTCTAGCTTTTAGTATTATTATTACTTCATGTAAGTATTGTTTTCAATAAAACCGTTTAACTTAAATTTTTTTTAATTACTTTATTTTCAAGTTTTTAGTCTTTATTTAATTGCCTATTATTTCTCATTCTATTCAGTTCATTTAGTGACTCTTTCCTGACAATTTGCTACAATCTAAGTCTTCAATACATAATCCTTCCAAACACTTTACTCAACTCTGCGCCACGTATGCTTGTCCCTCCTCCAACTCCAAAATATTTTGATGTCACTTCTACCGGACTGTATGTAATATTTGTTCCAAATATGAGCCAAATCGGACACCATAGGTCGCTTTCTATTCATGTATGTATTATGTGTTCCAAATATGAACCAAATCGGACCACAAATACGATTTGTTTGAATATCTGGATCTTTGCGCCATCTAGCGGCGAATTTTTCATAGGTCGCTTTCTATTCTTGTATGTATTATGTGTTCCAAATATGAGTCAAATCGGACCACAAATAGGTCTTTTGTGAATATCTCGATCCTTGGGCCACCTAGTGGCGATTTTTTATAGGTCGCTTTCTATTCTTGTATGTATTACGTATTCCAAATATGAGTCAAATCGGACCACAAATACGGATTTGTGAATATCCCGATCCTTGCGCCACCTAACGGCGATGTTTTTTCATAGGTCGCTTTCTATTCTTGTATGTATTGTGTTCCAAATATGAGCCAAATCGGACCACAAATACGATTTTTGTGAATATCTCGATCCTTGCGCCACCTAGCGGCGATTTTTTTCTTATTATTGCATTGTCATCGGGTTCTGAACTATATTCCAAGTAAGTAAGTTAAGCAAGCCGTTATTCATAACTTATGCGCATAATAGTTAAATCTTTAGGTCAAAGAAAAGCCCCTATTGGCAGCTTCACAAAAAACGAGATTACTGCTTTGGACAAAGGAAATACTCTGCTGGGTTCCAAGACAATGGATCTCTATTATTTTTAGCGACGAGTCAAAATTTAATGTATGTTTAGGCGAGGAAAGAAAAAGAGTTATTCGGAGGGAAACCGAAGCATATCACCGGGACAGTTTAAGACGTACCACAAAGTTTCCGGCGAGCGTGATGGTTTGGGGATGCATGTCAGCAAAGGGTGTAGGGCAACTTAATACATTGATATGCTTAAAGAAAATCTTATTCCTTCAAAGTATCAAAAATTGTTGATTGTGGAGAATATATATTTCAACATGATGGTGCTACGGGGAGTAGCACTCTGAAAAAAAAAAAAACTAAGGAATGGCATCAGCAAAATAATATTCAAATTTTGGACCGGCCATCATCCAGCCTGGACCTTAATCCCAATAGCAGCTTGTGGGTTTTCACGAAAAAAAGCTGCGAAACAAGCTTGTAGCTTATCGGGAAGTTACTTAAATTTCAATTACAAAATTCGTGCCGGCCCTCCACTCTGTCAAGTCAAGCTAAATAAAACCGATTAAAAAGCGATAACTCGATGTACTCACACACGCTCTTATTAAAGGTTATCTATTAACGTCAATTAAAAATATCGCCTCTTATTATACGAGCAGAAGAAAAAAAAAAAACCGACTGCACCTCTTCACCGACGCAAAATTGTTTGACCACTATTAATTCGTACAATGATTATGAACTGCCATGACAGTATATTTGGAAAAATTCATAAACAAAACGTTGTGCTTAAGTAAAGACTTAGTTTAAAAGACAAAGCACGTGTTTTTTTTTATTTTCAATAAATTGTGTTAGTTAGTATACAGTATCCAACAATGGCTCGTGGTAAGCCGATATGTGCTGAAATTCGTAATTTAATAATAGAAAAGGTAAAATCTGGGAAAAGTTATGCCAAAATATCATCATATCTAAAGTTACCGAGATCTACTATACAAAGTATAGTACAAAATTACAAAAAAAGAGGAAGCTGTAACACTGCAGTCAAAAACAGAGGTCGTGTTTCTAAAATTACTGCTCGCGATACTGGTGTGTTAGACAATATAATACAGCAAAATCGTTGTAGTTCTTTAAAAAACATTGCGAAAGAATGGTCAAATAGGATTGCAAAAACTGTGGGACGGGAATGGTTTCGCCAGCAAATGAAAAAACTGAGCTATGGAATATATAAAGTAAGTTAAGCAAGCAGTTATTCACAACTTATGCGCATAATAGTTAAATCTTTAGGCCAAAGAAAAGCCCCTATTGACAGCTTCATAAAAAACGAGATGACTGCTTTGGACAAAGGAAATACTCCGCTGGGTTCCAAGACAATGGAACTCTATTATTTTTAGCGACGAGTCAAAATTTGATGTATGTTTAGGCGATGAAAGAAAAAGAGTTATTCGGAGGGAAACCGAAGCATATCACTGGGATTGTTTAAGACGTACCACAAAAGTTCCGGCGAGCGTGATGGTTTGGTGATGCATGTCAGCAAAGGGTGTAGGGCAACTTAATACATTGATATGCTTGAAGAAAGTCTTATTCCTTCAAAGTATCAGAAATTGTTGATTGTGGAGAATATATATTTCAACATGATGGTGCTGCGGGGAGTAGCACTCTGAAAAAAAAAAAAAAAAACTAAGGAATGGCATCAGCCAAATAATATTCAAATTTTGGACTGGCCATCATCCAGCCCAGACCTTAATCGCATTAAGAGCTTGTGGGTTTTCACAAAAAAAAAGCTGCGAAACAACCCCCAAAGAACTATTGATGGATTAAGGTCCAAAATTCAGGAAATTTGGGACTCTATAACTTCCGAAGAATGCAAAAGCTTGGTTGACACAATGCCCCAGCGGCTGCAAGCCGTATTAAAAAATAAAGGCAACGTTACTCAATTCTAAAATAAATAAAATCACTATGCGAACTAATAATAGTCAAATTGTTTTCTCCTTTTGAAAGGTTTATTAATTTGTTTTTGCTTTTGTTTTCTCATGTTGTAATAAGCGCCTGGCAGATAAGGCCAAATTTCTAGGTGTAGTTTTAGACAAAAAGCTGAACTTGAAGGACAATATCATTCAGCGGCAAAAGAAAGCGTACATTGCATTATATACGTGTAAAAGGGCCATTGGCAAACAATGGGGACTTACCGCCAACATATGCTGATGGATTTATACCGCGATTATCCGACCCATACTGCTAAGTGGGATAGTCATATCAGCAAGGCGTCAAACCTTAACTTGTTGGGTCAAGTCCACAGATGCAGCATGATAAGCATAATCGAGGCTCTAAGAACAACGCCTAGCAAACCTCTTCAGGTCATTCTTGACGTCCTTCCATATGGATCTAGCTGGTTGTCAAGCGGCGGCAACGTCAGCCCTGCGCCTAAGGGAGTTGTCGTGTTGGAACAACAAGACCACAGGACACTGAAGTATACTAAGCAAAAACAGTTGTCTTCCACCTAGCACGAATCGCTGTGCGACCACAACAGTTGCGGAAACCAACTTTAAGATAAACATCCCCAGCAGGGATGACTGGACGGAGTCGGATAGGTGCCTTGATATTGACACGGACGGCTCCAAGCTAAACGGTAGAGTTGGAGGTGGAGTATACTCAAGGGGCCTCGACCTCCAGCTCTCCTTCAGACTTCCCGACCCCTGCAGTGTATTCCAGGCAGAAGTTGCAGCCATAATGGAAGCCGCAGCTAGGAAAGGGACACACACCGTCGGCAAAGGAATTTTTATTTTCAGCGACAGCCAAGCTGCCATAAAATCTCTTGGCTCCTACTCGTAGCACTAAACTGTCGCCGATCTCTTCAAGAGATGGCTCAACAGAACCGTGTACACCTCATATGGGTCCCTAAACATAGGGACATCGAGGGAAACTGCATTGCAGATGAACTCGCTAGGCAGGGTACAATCAGGCAGGTTCTTCCTGGCCAAGAACGCTTAGGTATGCCCCTGTCCACATGCAAGCTAATTCTAAAAGAGCACGTCCACCATCAAGCCGACGTAAGATGGCTACAAACACCGGGGTGTCGAACATAGAAAGAAACCTGGCCTAAGTGGGATCCTAAAAGATCCCGTGACGTGTACAACCTAAGAAGGGATACAATTTCCACACTTGTGCGGGGAACCAACTGGTTATTGCCTCATAGGTAGGCATGCAGAAAGCTTAGGAGCGCCTTATCGTCGACGCTGTAGGAGTTGTAGAGAGGATGAGGAGGAGGAAACGGTGATTCACCTCATTTGCAACTGCCCAGCACTAAGCGGAGAACGGCAGCGCTTTCTGGGTGCTCCATTTCTTGATAATCTGAGCCAGGTTGTGGAGCATGGTGACTTTCATCACGTCCTCAAATGGTTCGAAGAGGAAAGGTAACGGTACAGTTTCGTTGTATCACAACGGGAGTAATACTACTGGCCTAAGTGTGCCCTCGAGCAGCCACCTCAACCTAACCTAACCTAATAAGCGCTAATATTTTAATTTGACATTAAAGAAAAATACATAAGCTTTAATACGAACATATTTTCTGGGTGTGGTATTTACCCTTTTATATGATATGCTGCTGTGAGAAAAGTTTCTTGAGAAAAATGCTGGGTGTACGAATTAATAGTGGTTTGGGCTAGTATGTATTATTCCTATTTTTATCAATAAAAATTCCAGTTCTCCGGTGTGACATTGACCGGTGAATCCTATTTTAAACAATAAAAAGGCAAAGCATTAAGTGCAGATTTGCATAACATACCTGCTTATTTTTAGATGGGGGAATGGGAATAATGCGCCAATGCGCTAGGGAGAGAATTTTCCACAATAAGGAAAAACACTTAACTTTAAATATACTGGCACTTCATGTGCTTTAATATAAACATTATTTAGCTTTAAAATCCTTTACACGACAACTCGTATTTACAAAGATGATTGCGATGCGGACGCGGCGGTAGTTAAAGACAACTAACTCACTTATATGAAGGGAAGAACAACTAGAGCGGCTTTTGACCACTTGCAATTTTTAGAGGACCGTTACGTGGCTCCCTTATATATTTTTTTAAAAAGGAAAAAGATGAAAGGGTAGGGTTGCCGTCCGCACGCAATTTATACATAAATACAGGGGATTAAATTAATTGAGACTCATGTCTTCAACATGGCGGCCCGCCTGCGCCGTTACGCGGCGAAGCAGCTTCTGCAATTTCTTCCGTGTGGTCACTGCCTTGTTGAGCTTTAAATACTGACGGTGGCTGTGGGCATAGGGTTCGTGTATCCTCTATCTGGGCTGTTGATGGGAGTGTGTCGTTCGTGACAAGATGAGAAGTAGGGATCTCTGCGTCGGGAATTAGGCATAACTTTATTATTATGTTACGCGTGACAGTTCCTGCCTGATTGCGAATATCAGATACGCGGGTATTTTTGTCACGACCGGGGTGGGGTTTGACAATGCGTCCGAGTATCCATTCATTTGGGGGGAGTAAGTCATCTTTGATGACCACGATATCTCCTTCCCTAACATCGTGTTGTTGGTGTTTCCACTTATGCCTTTTCTGAAGTTCCTTGAGATACTCGCTTTTCCATCGGGTACTAAATTGTTTGGTGAATGGCTCTTAACTTCTGCCACTTATGAGTGAGGGACAGGTTGTCAGCGTTGGGCTCGGGTATAGAGAGCAGGGGGCACCACGCAGAAAATGACCGGGTGTTAAGGCCAGGAGGTCACTGGGGTCCTGAGACATGGGGGAGATCGGTCTTGAGTTGAGAACCGCTTCGATGCGAACGAGAAGGGTGGTGAATTCTTCGAAGGTAAACTTGGTATTCCCTGCGGTCTTCGTGAGTTGTATTTTGAAACTCTTGACGGCAGCTTCCCAGAGACCGCCCATGTGAGGTGCATATGGAGGGATAAACTGCCAAGAGAAGCCATGGATCATGTATTTGTGAGAAATTTCGTTCGCGGTTTCTTGAAGAAATTGAGAGAATTTCCTCTTCAAGCTTCGGTTAGCTCCTACGAACGTTTTTCCGTTGTCTGACATAATTTTTCAGGGGAGACCACGTTGTCCGACGAATCGGGCAGGTTAGGCTAGGTTGAACTGGCCGGTCCATGAGGACCGCACATAGACTGAATACGTCCGTAGTGTTACCAGAAGTTTGTTTTAACGACCAAACTGAAAAACCCTATCAAAAACCAGGACCTATGTTATAAAATAACTCCGTCCTCTTGGCAAATACTAGAAGCTTCCTAGGACTTAAACCCCTTGCTGCTTCTAGATCTGACAGCTGCATCACTCCTAATAGCTGGAGTCTTAGCCTGGTAAGCGCAGGGCAAGAGCACAGAACGTGCTCGATCGTTTCCTCCTCCAGCCCGCACTTCCTACATCTACTATCACTGACCAAGCCTAATTTAAAGGAATGTGACGCCAGAAGGCAGTGTCCAGTCAGAATACCCGTCATGAGTCTACAGTCCTCTCTTTTTAATGATAGAAGCAACTTTGTTAGTCTAAGGTTGTAAGACCTGCACATAATCTTCGACACTTTACAGCCCCGCGCTTGAACCCACGCCTTTCCTGCTTGGTCGATCATGTGCACTTCCCGCCTTCGCTTAATTTCGCCCAGTCTAATTGGGACGTCTACAGAGCAAGCTTCAAGGGATGCGCCCTTTTTAGCTAGTTCATCCGTTTTTTCATTTCGATCTATTCCCATATGCCCTGGGACCCAATATAGATGTATGCTTCTCCCAGTCCCGATTCTCTCCAGGACTGCTTACACTCTAACACGCATTTAGATGCTGTGATATGTGAGATTATTGCCTTAATTGCTGCTTGACTGTCAATATAAAAGTTAACACGATTGTAGCTTGGGCCATTTTCATCCAGGGTATCTACTGCTTTGGTTACGGCTACTATTTCCGCTTGGAAAACGCTATAGTAATCCGGCAGCCTGTAGGATCTGTTTATTTCCGGATCAGCACAGTATACCGCAGACGCTACTCCTTCCAATACTTTTGAACCATCTGTGTACACATGTATCGCCTCGACCGCCATTTGAGCACCCTTGCGCCAACCGTCGACCTCTATTGTGGCCTTAATATCGCCCTCGAAGCGCATATAGGGAATCAGGTAGTCCGTTCGTCTTGTGATTGATGACGCTATACTACTATGGCCGTATGGTCGGCGCTCAAGCTGCCCCGAGGCACCAAGCCTTGTTGCAGTTGTTAGCGCTATGTTCTTTGCTGACCTGATAGCAGGTGGAATGTGCAGAATGGCATACAGTGCAACTGTCTGCGTGGTTTTCAGGGCTCCCGTAATGCTAAGCATTGATAGTCTGCATACCCCCTCTAATTTTTTGACGTAGGTTGCTTTTTGTGTGGCTTTCCACCAAACAAGAACTCCATAAAATAGGATAGGGCTTACAATCGCTTGTAAAAACCCAATGATAAAGGGAGGGCGATAAGCCCCACCCCAGCATTCTTTTACATGCATAAAGAGCCGTTGAAGCCTTCTTCACCCTCTCCTCCACGTTGAGCTTCCATGACAGCTTACTCTCTAGTATAATTCCTAGATACTTTGTGCAAGGTTTCTCCTGTAGGGTCACCCCTCCTAACTTAGGCCTGATCCAATTAGGGACCTTTTACCTCTTTGTAAACAAGACCGTATCCGTATTATCCGAGATAACTTTCAACCCGACATTTGATGCCCAGGTATGAATACCCCGAAGCGGTCGATCCATCAAAGAGCTAATCGTTGGAAGGCACTTTCCGCTTACGACAATTGGAACGTCATCCGCGTAATCCGTAAGTTTTACGGGCCCCTCATCGACTCGCCTGAGCAGTTGGTTGATGACCAGCGTCCACAGCAGAGGTGATAGCATCCCTACCTGCGGCGTTCCCTTGTCCACTGACTTCGTGGCCTCGTACAATCCCCATTGTGATGTAATCTTCCTGCAATTTAACATGCAGCCGATCCATCTGTTTAAGGCTGAATGTACTTTAATGTAATTAAGACCATCCATAATCGCCCATTTA
Organism: Eurosta solidaginis; assembly: GCF_040869045.1. Lineage (NCBI taxonomy): Eukaryota > Metazoa > Arthropoda > Insecta > Diptera > Tephritidae > Eurosta > Eurosta solidaginis. The sequence continues at coordinate 143,141,777 of NC_090320.1, forward strand.
GAGACATTGTTGAAAGCTCCGGTAATGTCTAAGAAGACTCCTAGAGCATATTTCTTATATTCCAAGGCTTTCTCTACGCTTATTACCACCCTATGCAATGCGGTGTCTACCGACTTGCCTTGGGTGTACGCATGTTGTATTGTGGAGAGCAGCTTTTCATCCACGTTGGACTTTATGTACACATCTATCAGCCTCTCAAAGGTTTTGAGCAGAAATGATGTTAAGCTAATGGGTCTATATATTTGGGATACACGTGACCGATCTTCCCCGCCTTTGGTAGGAAAGCTACTCGAGCAGTTATCCAAGAGTGCGCTACATGCTTCAGTCTTATGCACCCATCGAATATTATTTTAAGCCATTCCACGACCGCCCTACTTGAAACTTGTAGCATGGCCGGGAATATACCATCTGGGCCCGGCGATTTAAACTTAGAAAACGTCTTCACTCGATCTTGGTATCGGTCACCAAGCCCGGCACTACCCGCTCCGTTGTCGAAGTGTGAGTGCTGTCTCCTGGCTCTTCTAAACCATCTCCCGATGGGAAATGTGTACCGTGAAACACCTCAAGGGATTTCTCACTATTACGTGACCATTCCCCGTTCTCTTTCTTTATTAGTCCCTGAACTATATTTCCCCTTGCTAGGACTTTTCTCAACCGTGCTGTTTCGCTGGAGCACTCTATGTCCGTACAGAAACTTTTCCATGAGATTCTCTTCGCCCTAGAAATTTCACGCTTGTAGATCCCTGTACTCGTCCCAAGAATCGGGCAAAGGCAGCCTTGAATGCTTCTGTGGTCAAATCGGAGCACAATTCCATATGCACGATTTTGGTGGAGAAACACACAAATACACACACATATGCCTTGGAGTAGGGAGCACGACGTAGTGTGGACGTTCAACCGAGAATGGTCCAGCAAAATCTACACCTGTGTTGTGAAACGGAAGCGAGTAGGTACATCACTCAGTGGGGAGTGCGGCCATAATCTGAGTGCACATTTTTTGTTTGTAAATGGTGCACGTCTTACACTGTAAGATGCATTTCTTCAGCTTTTGTTTCAACCGGGGAATAAAATATTCTTCTTGTACCATCCGAACCATTAACTGCTTTTCAGCATACAGCATTTCTTCATGGATAAAAGTGAGCAGCAGCGAACAGAATTTTGTGTTCTCTGGGAGAATAATAGGGAAGCGTTCATTACGACTGTGGTTAGCTTAGGATAAACGGCCATCGACTCGCATGACTCCAAATTGATCCAACATCGGGTTTAAGGTGAGCAAGGAGCTCTTGTTACTGACGGGCGTTGATGCTTGTAGTGACTGCATCTCACGTAGGTAATGAGTGTTTTGTGCTTGAGTAATAATACGCATTTTCACGTGCTTTTCTTCGCTCTTAGTCAATTTCAGTAGTTAATAGTAAAATATTATACTTTTTAATTCAGTAGTTAATAGTAAAATATTATACTTTTTATTTCACGTGTGTAACTCTTGGATAACTCGAAGTGACAGCCGTGTGTCGATAGGTTAGCGAGATGTCAAACTTTGATCATGTGTTGCCAGATTGCCATAATGTCTCGTCCCAACACCTTCGCTGTAATGAGCTCGGTCAAAACCTAAGTGGCGGGCGTCGAGGACGATCTGAGCGACGTAGGGATGGGGTCCCTTGGTCTTCGCAATTGTGATTGGTTTGAGCTGAATCAAAATCATTGTGCGCAATTTCATGATTAGCTTGACCTGAGTTTTCATTCGAGGACAACTCATCCTTGTCTACGTTTTGAGTTTCTGGTTCTTTTTCTAAATGGTCTAGAATATGATCTGCGCGTTCTGGTACCTGATTGGTCTGTGATCTACGATGGCGCAATTGATTTGCGTGCATTCTTTTCAACTTTCCAGTGTCCATTAAGACGTTGTACATGACGCTACCAATACGTTCTATTATCGAGCCTGGTTTCCACTCATATTTGTTGTTAGATGTATGTATCACAGCGTAAACCTTGTCCTCGGGATGGAACTGTTTCGGACTGGCCCCGTGTTTTCTGTTGTACTGGTATTTCATATCCGAGCTTTGTTTCTCATTTGGTGCTTTTTCCTCGCTTGGTGGGAACAGTAAATCCAAATCCGTACGGAGTTTTCGATTGTATAACAGCTCGGCAGGTGATTTGAAAGCCATACAATTTTGGTTCGGGGTGGAGCGATGACTCATTAAGAATGTTTGTAGGTTTTGGTCGGTTGTACCCTCCTCACTAAGTTTTTTTAATGCTCTCTTGAGTGTGTCAACAAATCGTTCCGCCTGATCATTTGACATTGGGTAATACGGACTGGAATAAAGATGTTGGATACCGCGTTCACGCATGAAGTTTTGAAACTCTGCACTCTTGAATTGAGTTCCATTGTCTGATACCAACGTACTTGGAAAGCCGTGTCTTGAAAAGATTTCATTTAAAATATTGATGGTCTGGTGAGTAGAGATTGGCTTGGTCATCACTATTTCTGGCCATTTCGAATAAGAGTCCACCACTACTAGAAAATAATGTCCATCGACGGGACCTGCGTAGTCGATGTGTATGCGTTGCCATGGTTCATTAGTTGGAGGCCATGGGCTTAACGTTGTTTTTGTCGGAAATTTGGCCGCGGCTGCACATTGATGGCAGTCGTTAATAAAATTTATAATGTCTTTATATATTGCGGGCCAATATACATAGCTACGAGCGATTGCTTTTGTTCGTTGTATACCTTGATGACCCCGGTGAAGTTCTTTTAGAATTCGCTTCTGGTGGATGCTAGGTATAGCAATTCGATTTCCTACCATTATACAGTCCTTGGTGACGGTAATGGAATCTATTCGCGCAAGATATTGTCTGATGTCTGTATTCTCTGGAAGTTTTACTGGCCAGCCCGTTTTGTAAAACTCGAGAATGTTTTTCAGGATTGGGTCTCTTGCAGTTTCGTATTGTAACATTTTGTGCGTGATTGGCATTTTTTCTATGTTTTCTGTAATAATTGAATTTACCTCGTTTTCTAGCTTGATGGAAGCTATGATGAAATCTTCTGAATCGGTTACGGTGTTTTTAATGAGTCGTGATAGAACATCAGCATAACCGAAACTATTTGTGTTTATGAATCCGATGTCGAAATCATACGCAAGTAGTTTTATAGCCCATCTCTGGAGACGGTTTTCTTGGTGAGCGTTAATACCGGACTTCTTCCCAAAGATCGCTAAAGGTGGTTTATGGTCGGTATGTGGGGCAAACCTACGCCCGAAGATCATTTTGTGGAATTTGGTTACAGCAAATATTAACGCTAAGCCTCTTTCTCAATCTGGCTGTATCCTTTTTCGGTTTCAGTCAGTGATTTCGACGCATGACTAATTGCTTTTTGCGTACCATCTGGATATTCGTGCATGATGCAAGCGCCAAGTCCGTAACTTGACGCGTCTGCTGCCACGATTATCTTTTGATTTGGATCATAATGTGCGAGCAATAAATCGGATGACAGGATGTCCTTAAGATGTTTGAAATATTTTGCATGATTGCTTTTCCATTGCCATTTTGTGTTAATTTTCAGCAACTCGTCTAGTGGACCACGGTATAAGCCCATTTTGTCTACGAATTTTCCATAGAAGTTTATGGCACCTAAAAACGACCGAAGTTCCGAAATGTTTGTTGGTTCCGTCATTTCGCGGATTGCTGCGGTTCTTTCTGTATTTGGTTTCAACCCCTGTGAGTTTATAATGTAACCAGGATATTTTATTTCTTGAAGTTAAAATTTGCATTTTTCTATTTTGAACTTAAATCCGTGTTCTTGTATGCGGATTAAAACTTTTTCAAGATTTGTGTCATGTATTTCCTGAGTAGCTCCGGAAACGAAAATGTCGTCGATATATGTGGTGACACCTTCCAATCCAGCGAGCATTTGGTCCATAATCTGTTGGAATATTGATGGAAATATTTTTACCCCAAAAAACAAGCGGTTGTACCGAAACAAACCTAAATGTGTGTTTATTGTAAGTAGATGTTTTGATTCATCATCTATAGCAATTTTTAAAAAAGCGTCTGCCAAATCAATATGGCTAAATATTTTGGCATTTGATAATTTGGAAAAAATGTCTTCCCGCAAGCGAAGAGGATATTTGTGTGTTTCCAATGCATTATTGAGACCTGTGGAAAAATCTGCGCATAGATATACTCTACCATCTGTTTTCCTGACTACAACAATGGGAGCCGCCCAATCGCTGTCGTCGTCTTTTACCAGACGATTTAGTTCGACTTCTACGGATTGTTTTACGGCGTACGCGACTGGTCGCGGTAGGCGACAGACTGGTCGGCAGTCTTCCTTGATATACAGGTGTGCTGTATATTTGTTATACAATCCCATTTCCCATTCGAAGTTACACTCAAATTGGGCTACAAGTGGCAGCTCGCCTGTTGCGCTGCGTGCTTGTCGGTTCACTTCTTCCATTTTCGTCGTTGAAAACTTTGCCAAGACATCTTGAGATATTATTGTTATATCAGATCCTGTGTCGAATTGGAGACTGATTACGATTCCGTTGATTCTGACTTTTACGTACTTTCTACAGCTTATATTGTTGACTGCAAATATAGTTTTCGTATCTGCGCTGGGTTTTTTTCTTTGCGTGGGTACCCTTGTTTGCATGATGCTTCCCTCTCTTGACCTTGCAATATCCGTCTTTGTGTCCGATTTCGTTACATTTCTTACATTTGTGCGTTTTGAAGGAACAATTTCGTGCATAGTGCATGTCGCTACAAAACCAACATGGCGAGTTTGGTGTACTATTTTTCTTGTTTGGTATGTTCCTAGCTGCCTTTACTTGTTGAACTTCAACATTTTTCTTTTCAACAAGAGCGGCGTCGGACTTCAGATTGATTATGCGCTGACATTCTCGCGCTATGACGGCAAGTGTGATAGTACTAGCTTTACTGTCGATCTTGCTTAAAAGTTTTGTCCGTATCTGAAAATCTGTTTGTGATTTTAGACCCATGACGAACACTAAACATTTGAATTGATCCACTATCAGATCGTTTAGCTTAAACTTCTCGCAGTGTTTGTTGACCATACCTGTGTATGTTAGAAAGTCCATGTTCGCATCTTTTGTTAATTGCAAACAATTAAAACGCGTATTGAAAATTGAAATTTGACTACCAAAAAGTTGGGTTAGTTTTTGCACCGTGTTGTCAAATGTAAAGTATCGTGGGTGATTTGGAAGAATATAGTTAATATATTTACTGTGAGCATTTGTATTTAATTTTCGAAGCAATAGCCTCACTTTTGCGGTGTCGTCTAGCTTTGTTGCATCTATTGCAAATAGATCTTCATAGCGTGCGAACCATGTATCGAAGGTTATGTTGTTATCCGCATCTAAGCAAAATTCCGATATGTTTGCAGCTAGCGCTTCTAGGATGAATTTTGGGCCTTTACTTGAATTTGATGCATTATTTTGCAGCTGCGAAGGCTCCTTAGGAAGTAGCTTTTGCATCAGTAATTTCATATCATCGTGCTGCTCCTTCTGCTGCTTTTGCATTTGTTTGACAAGGGCTTGAATTTCCTCATCCATTTTTATCTTTTTAATGGTAAACTTTTAGATAAATACCTGAAATCCTCGTCGCCACTATTACGTCTGGTGGTACAGACGTACGAATATTTCATACATTTATTATTAAATATTAAGGAAAATACAAAAGATAGTTAATAGTAAAATATTATACTTTTTAATTCACGTGTGTAACTCTTGGATAACTCGAAGTGACAGCCGTGTGTCGATATAGTAGCAAGATGTCAAAAATTGCCCGTTTCCTCGAATTGTTAATAAATCTATACACATATGACATAACGCGAAGTGCTCTAGGGAGGGAAGAGAAGCGTTCGAGAGGGTCAACATATTGGACGGTATGAAATGATTCAACGCGGCGCTGTTCAGGTGGAGAGGGATGAATTGACAATGTTTTCGGCCACAATGAAGGGAATTTTTGTAGCCATTCCGGGTCTTTCCACCACAAATCGCACTCGAGAGTTCTTATGATCGAGAATAAGAGAGATCCTGTTGGCCACGTAAGTTTTCCAGGTATGAGGCGGTTTCTCTAGCCAATCTAACACAATAGAGAAGTCCGACCAGAGAAAGAGTTCGCTACGATAAGGAGGTTTCATCTTGTTGAACGCGGAGATATACACAGGCACAGTATGCTTTTTCCGAAGCGTCTGAGAAGCCGTGCAGTTGCACGTGCTGGTTTGTGGAGAATCGGACCCATCGGGGTATGGTAATTTGATTGATTGCGGGGCGATTGTTGCGCGCCATTGTCCATTTGTGAAGTGTGCCGGGTTTAACGTCTTCGTCCCAATCGGTTCCTTCCATCCACAAGTGTTGAAGGAACATTTTTGCAGTGCTCATTATTGGCGTTAGCCATCCTGCCGGGTCAAAAAGTTTGGCGACAGCTGACAATATTTGCCATTTTGCTTTCGAGTGGACAGCGGGTTCAGGATCGTACGTGTAGGAGAACGTGTCTGTCAGGGCATTCCATTTTATACCGAGGGTTTTCGTATAGCTAGAGTCTTGAAACTTTAGAATATCGATATCGTGTACTTCGGAATCAGGGACTAGTTCCAAAATTTTTGAGTGGTTAGCGGTTATTAGTTAGCGGAGGGGAAAACCGGCAGATTATAGAGCGTCTTTTACTTGAGTCATTGAACTGATAGTGGACTGTATATTGTGGCCACCCGAGAGTATATCATCCACACATGTTTCATGCAGAAGAATATCGGTGGCTATAGGGAATTGCTCTTTACAATCTTGTGCCAGGTGAGGGAGAGTGCGTATAGCAAGGTAGGGGCTTAGTTGACGCCAAATGTAACCGTTTTTAACCGAAAATCTTCTAAAGGCATATTTGGGGATCTACGGAAGACTATTCTTTGGAGGTCTAGGTCATCTTTTGTGCACGAGAATTTGGCAATACACTTTCTCTATATCGCCGTTAAACACGAATTGATAAAGTCGCCATTTTAGAATTATGAGCATAAAATCGTTTTTCAGAGTGGGGCCCATGTAAAGCACGTCATTAAGGGAGCTGCCAGAATGGGATAACTTTGATGCATTGAAAACTACACGAGCCTTTGTAGTTTTACTGTCTGGCTTGATGCATGGTGTAAATAAAATGAGAAATATTTACCATCCTTGATGATATCTTGGGGTGAGTTGGGCTCCATGTGACCCAGCGTGAGGTATTCTTCTAGGACGTCGGAGTACTTCTTCTGCAATGTCGGGTTCCCCTCCAAAGTCCGCTCAATGCTGAGATATTGTTGTTGAGCTGCAATGCGGGAATGTCCAAGAGCAGTGGAATTGGGGAATTCTGGTTTCCGGGGGAGTCGAACCATGTATCTTCCATCTGCCTTTCGGGTTATTGTGCGTTGATACAGCTCTTCACAAAAATCTTCTTCACTGGATCGGGATTGAGTCGTAGAGATTTCTTCTTGCTCCCAAAATTTCCTAAGGAGCGTATTTAGGGAGTCATTTTCAGATTGTCGAATCTGAGTGGTGAACGTTGAGATCCTTTCAGGAATTGGACCACTGAGAATCCATCCGAATATCGAGTTATGGGCTACGAGGCAGCCGCTTATATTGGTGTGCGGGGAATAACATCACTGCCGATGACCATATCTATACGGTGGTGGGTGAAATAGTCGGGATCGGCCAGTGTCAAATGAGATATTTTTTCCAAGTTTATTTGAGATGTTAGGGGAGAAAGTCAATTGTGGCAGAACAATGGCTTGTGTACTAATTTTTTGTAATTTGTCCGCTGAGCAGAGTGTGACTTCGCAAAACTGTTTTGAGTTCTTTACAACTGTGCCGCCCATTCCCGGATTTCCAACGGTTCCCCCCATAAATTCAGAAAACAAAAATTCAGAAACACATTGTTTCAGAAAACATTAGTCAGAACCCTATTTTCAGAAAGCCAAAATTCAGAAGTCAAAACTCAGAAACAAAAATTCAGAAATAAAATTTCAGAAGTCAAAATTCGGAAGTCAAATTTCAGAAGTCAAAATTCAGAAATCAAATTTCAGAAGTCAAATTTCAGAAGTGAAAATTCAGAAAGTAATCAGACAGCAAAAAAACAAAATTTTGCGCAAAATTTTATATTTTTTTGCTGTCTGATTACTTTCTGAATTTTCACTTCTGAAATTTTACTTCTGAATTTTTTTTCAGCCTGGAACACTGCAACGTCGAAAGAAGGCGTTATATTCAATCGAATTATGTAATATGTATAATATCACCAAATTGGGTGAAGTCCGTACAAATAATTCCATCGAAAGGTGGCACAACGTCATTCGAAATGCGTTTTGGACACACCCTAATATATTTAATTGCATAAATAAAATAATAAGCGAACATGCAATAATAGAAACAAAACTGCAGCAATTTTCAGCTGGAGGCGAACCATATCGGAAACGCAAGAAAAAATATAAAGATTTCGTTTTTAAATACTGTAAATTCAAAAGATCGCGGGTTCGAATCGAGCTCAAGGCATAAAAAAAAAATATTTTATCATTATTATTGTTATGATACATTTTTTTTTAATTTAAACAACAAAAATTGTTAATACATCCCAGACCACAGGGAAAAAAGTGTCAATAAAATATGACACAATGGCACCATTGCCATGAAACAAGTCCGATTTTCACATCCATTCTGGAACAGATGTCGCAGTGCTGTGATATCAATTGGCAAGAACCAGAATAGAAGTAGAAATAATGAAGACAAACAAACAACCGCTGTGATAGCGCCTAAACGTTGCCGATGAAGGAATTTTTTAGCAGTTCCCGAAATGGATCTATACAACGAGCTTTGGCAGTTGTCTACATTTTTTCTTCTATTCTAATTTAAAATTGTTTCAATTAAGAAAAAATGTATCGTAACAATAATAATGATAAAATAATTATTGTTAGGCCTTGATCTCGATTCGAACCCGCGATCTTACAAATCAGTAGGCCGATACAACAACAAAAATTGTAAGTTCATTTGAATAAGAAAAACGCGAAAAAAATTAATTAATTACATGCTCGCTGTTGCACACAATTCAAAACTTTTTTTTATGATTACGGCGGCCATCGTGGTGTGATGGTAGCGTGCTCCGCCTACCACACCGTATGCCCTGGGTTCGCACCCCGGGCAAAGCAACATCAAAATTTTAGAAATAAGGTTTTTAAATTAGAAGAAAATTTTTCTAAGCGGGGTCGTCCCTCAGCAGTGTTTGGCAAGCGCTCCGGGTGTATTTCTGCCATGAAAAGCTCTCAGTGAAAACTCATCTGCCTTGCAGATACCGTTCGGTGTCGGCATAAAACATGTAGTTCCCGTCCGGCCAATTTGTAGGGAAAATCAAGAGGAGCACGACGCAAATTGGAAGAGAAGCTCGGCCTTAGATCTCTTCGGAGGTTATCGCGCCTTACATTTATTTATTATTACTTTCTGAATTTTGACTTCTGAATTTTGCCTTCTAAATTTGACTTCTGAATTTTCACTTCTGAAATTTGGCTTCTGAAATTGGACTTCTGAAATTTGACTTCTGAAATTAAAATAAAAAAATAAATAAATGTAAGGCGCGATAACCTCCGAAGAGATCTAAGGCCGAGCTTCTCTTCCAATTTGCGTCGTGCTCCTCTTGATTTTTCCCTACAAATTGGCCGGACGGGACCTACATGTTTTATGCCGACTCCGAACGGCATCTGCAAGGCAGATGAGTTTTCACTGAGAGCTTTTCATGGCAGAAATACAATCGGAGCGCTTGCCAGACACTGCCGAGGGGCGACCCCGCTTAGAAAAATTTTCTTCTAATTGAAAAATCTTATTTCTAAAATTTTTGATGTTGCTTTGCCCGGGAGTTGAACCCAGGGCATACGGCGTGATAGGCGGAGCACGCTACCATCACACCACGGTGGCCGAAATTAGACTTCTGAAATTTGACTTCTGATTTTTGACCTCTGAATTTTGTCTTTCTGAAAAAAGGTTCCGACTAATGTTTTCGGAAAAATGTGTTTCTGAATTTTTGCTTTCTGAATTTATGGGGAGCACCATTTCAAATCTAGCTTCTTTAGTAGGGAGGCGCAAAAGCTTTTGAATCCGGGACGAGATAAATGTTTTTTTGGAGTCTTGATCCACGAGAGCTCGAACATTGTTAAATTCGCCATCACAATATATGGGAATTACTGCTGTTGGGAGAAGCGTAGTGACTTGGGAACTTGAATGGGGTGACGACACTTTATTCACACTCGATTGAGGTGGACTTTGTTCCGTGGGTAAGTGAGTTGCATTTTTCGAGCAACAGGGTGTCTGATCAGCAGCATGATGTTGGGTGGTGAATTGGCTCGTCGTTCGCTGGGGTATCGCGTTATGAGCTTGATTTTGCGTGTTACGCGGGAAGTGTAGTGAATGGTATCTTTTTTGACAATACACACACGAGAAGCTACTATGGAAATTATTGCTTGAGTGGCATTTGGACAAGCAGTTTTCGCAGTACCCGTTTTCGCGAACGTGTTTTACGCGCTCGGCTACCGAAAACGCTTTAAATTTGATACAGGTTTTCATTGCGTGCCTGGAGTTGCATAATTTGCAGGAGATAGTTGGGTTTGATTCCGCATGGAAATTTTGCGTTCTGCTTTTGTTCGCGAAAGTCGAGTTGTGAGATGGCGTTCTGGGAGTGAAATTAGAGGGAGAGGGCTTTAAGTTGCCCGGCCGATATGTGTGAAGCCTTTCTACTACTTCATAACGGCTTGGGCCCGGCGATTTAAACTTAGAAAGCGTCTTCACTGCCCACTCGATCTTGTTATCGGCCACCAAGCCCGGCACTACCCGCTCCGTGATCGAAGTGTCAATGCTGTCTGCTGGTTCTTCCAAACCACCTCCAGATGGGAAATGTGCATCGAGAAGCACTTCAAGGGATTTCTCACTATTACGTGACCATTCCCCGTTCTCTTTCTTTATTAGTCCCTGGACTATATTTCCCTTTGCTAGGACTTTTCTCAACTGTGCTGTTTCACTGGAGCACTCTATGTCCGTACAGAAACTTTTCCATAAGATTCTCTTTGCCCTGGAAATTTCACGCTTGTATATCCTCACTAGATCCCTGTACTCGTCCCGACACGCTTCGCTTTCCGCGGTCTTTGCTAGCTTAAACATTTCTTTTACCTGTCTTCTAAGAAGACTCAGCTCATTGCTCCACCATGGCGGATTTGTTTTTCCTCTGAATCTTCTTAGAGGGCAAGCTTTGTTATACGCAGTCATAAGCGTCCTAGTTAGGAATTCATTAGACTCGTCCAGTTCTTCCACATTGGCAACCTCTTTGGGTTGTCCCAGTTTCGTTTCTACCTGTTTCTGGAATTTAGTCCAGTTTGTTGACCTAGGGTTTCTAAAGGTTGCTCCCTTCCCTACCCTCTTTAGGGGGATGCTGAAGCTGATATACGCATGGTCGGAGAAGGATGGTCTATCAAGAACCATCAAATCATACCTTGATATATCACTTTCGGAGCTCAGTGTAATATCCAAAACATTGCTGGATGTTGGACCAATGTATGAAGGGATATTTCCCCTGTTGGCTATCTGCAAATTGGTTTGCAGGATGTAAAAAATAGAGATTCGCCTCTCTCGTTCGTATCTGTTCCTCCCCACGCATTTTGGTGCGCATTTGCATCCGCGCCTACGACCAACCGCCCTTTGCGCCCTTCGTCCTGTACTAGCCTCTTGCACTCCATCGGTGGAACCTCCGTAGCATGGGCCATGTAGCAGGATGCCAGGATAAGTGCCTGCTTATTTCTTTGCTCAACAGCCACCACTACGAGGTCCTCAGTAGTGTAATTAGGCAGCATATATGAATGCAGCTGTTTCCTTACCATTACTACAGCTCGCACCTGTCCTTCCGTTTGCGCATAGTAAACGCCAAATCTGCGCGCGCTAAGTCCATAAACCTTTCCTCCCGATGAGAGCCACGGGTCCTGGATCAGCGCCACGTCAAACGAACCCTCCTCAAGGGTTAGGAGGAGCTCGCTCGACGCCACTTTACTGTGTTGGAGGTTTATCTGTAGGACTCGCAGCACCTTCATCGTGACGTCGTCGTCCTCCCCTTGCCCGTTTGGTTTAGAGTGTTCGAAGCCCCCTTCAGCCTCTTGTGCCGGGTGTTCCTCTGTGCGACTCACAGCACCATCTGGCTGTTGGTCCTCTTCTAACACGACATCGGCTACCTCCACCTATCTTTTTCCCTTAGACTTTTGAGATCCTTTTCGACTTCGCCCACTTCCAGCGTGTTAGGATTTTTATCCTCGGGACTTCTTTTCCTGAGCCGCATATACATTTTGCCTGTACCAAAGGACATTTTTCCAAGCTGCGTTGTCAATATGTCCTCCGCCTGATTGTTTACTTGGAAGATGTAGAACTGACCTTCCTCCGTAGGCCGAGATACAGTAAGTACCTTCCAATCCTGTGTCGGTATTTTCGGATTTTGATTCTGCAGAAGTCGCACTGTATCCTCCGACTTCATCACGCATGGTATCCATACCTTAACTTTTGGTACCGTGGGGATTTGCGCTTTATCCACCACCTCAAACCGCGCGTTCGTGCCTTGCCTTTGGAGGTTTGGAACCACTTCCTCCAGCCACCGCAAGCTCGCGATGTTGTCGCACGCTATCATCTTCACACCATTATACCATCCCCCCGAATCAAAGGTTGGAAGGGGCTTACTTGGTTGTTCCCGCATCATCTTAAGCATTAAGCTAATAAGTTCCATTTCTACTGATCTCCACCTTTCAGTAGTCATCTGTCCGAAAGGACTGCTACGATCAACCAGCTCCAGAGTCAGTGACTGCTTTCCCACATCACTCATCTTCTCGGGAAAAGCAGGAGTCTTAGTGTTAACTCCCTTTGGCACCTCCGAGAAAGCCGGAGTCTTAGCTTTAACTCCCTTTAGCACCTCCGAGAAAGCCAGAGTCTTAGCGTTATTTCCCTTTGGCTTATCTCCTACTTCCGTAGTTGGAACTTCCCTCTGACTCGCAGCTTTCGAGGTAGTTGCTACCTCGCTATTGGAACCCCTCTGTCTTACAGCTTTGTGCCTACTTGTCTTGTCTATGCGACTGCCCTGCCTCGTGGCTCTGGGACTGGGTACTTTCTGCCTCTTGAAAGCAGGCTTGTCGCCTTCCGCCGAACGTTGCCTCTTCATTCTGCCGTTCGACGCCTCTTCCTCCTCGTACCGGTTGCAGAACGGAGGGTTTATAGCAGCAAACCTTTTGAACTACCTTCCACCTACTCCTACCGCCTCATGGGTACCTTCCAAGCGCTCGATCTCCACGTCTGTTGGGTCGAGCACTGCTCCCAGGCGTTGGACAATGCTTAGTGCTGCACGGTACTGCGAGAGAGCTCTTTTACTTCCACTGCTTTGTACTCTTCTCCACTATTCTACTCCGTTTTCATTTGTGTGCTTTTCCAATGCGGAGTTCATTGAATCAGCACTACTATCGCTCCCCGAGTCCGACGCATCGCTTAATGCGTATTCGTCGTCCTTTGCTTGCGACTCACCTCCTCTTATCATCCTCCTTATTACAATTTGGTAATGAGTCGTTCAGCTTGGTCGTACGACCACCTGCCCGACAAGCGGGCTCAGCGGTCCAGTATTATAAACGGGGAAGAACCGTCAGCACCAGAGCCCCCCTTACTGTGGTAATGTCATCAATACTTCCCGATGTGGCCCGGTATCGGAAAGACTCCGTTAGAATACAGCCGAATGTATCCCCTGGCAGCAAATCGTCCAATAGGCACGGTCCGCATAACACCCTGGATTAGGGGGTTGGCAGTTCTTGGTCACCGACATCCCGTCGCCCCCCTATGAGGCGATATGGCGTAGATGCCAGTCCTAAACAGCTGCGCCTCATAGTCGGGCGCTATGAAGATCGGCTAAGCCCTCACACCAACGACAAGGTGCCTACCCTAGTGAGGGAAGTTTGCGCACTTAGAACTTAAACTTTTTGTATTTAAATTTTCTTTTTCAGGCATGGAAACACCGGAAATGGGTAAGTATTCGCACTTTTTTATTTTTTTCAGGAGATTATTTTATTTTTTTCACGCACTTTTGTTGCCACTCTAATGCACTTTATTATGTGCTCTTACTTGTATATATGTAAATATGTTGTCTTTTTAGTTTTCACTTCTTAGTTGATTTTGTGATTGTTTAAACTAGCTTATTATTTCACTTTTGTAGCTTTAATTTGTTTTACGTACCGCCACGATTAATTTACGAAAAAATTTTGATTTCAGGTCGCTTGTTCGTTTTTAGTCCCAAACGGACCAATGTTTATTTTTAGATGGGGGAATGGGAATAACGCGCCGATGCGCTAGGGAGAGAATTTTCCACAATAAGTATAAACACTTCACTTTAAATATACTGGCACTTCATCTGCTTTAATATAAATTTTATTTAGGTTTAAAATCACTTTACACGACAACTCGTATTTACAAAGATAATGACGATGCGGATGCGGCGGTAGTTAAAGACAACTAACTCACTTATATGAAGGGAAGAACAACTCCAGCGGCTTTTGGTCGCTTACAATGTTTAAAGGACCGTTACGTGACTCTCTTATACACTTCTTATAAAGGAAAAAGATGAAAGGGTAGGGTTGCCGTCCGCATGCAATTTATACATAAATACAGGGGACTAAATTAATTGAGACTCATGTCTTCAACAATACCTGCAATTCGAAACTTTGTGGGCGGATAATAAATTAAACTAAGAATTCTAGTTTTTTAAATTTTATTAGGTAGACTGAATGAGTGTGAAGCATGTGCATGAGGACATTGGGTTTATACCAGGGATAACCATTTAGTTGAATAATTATTGGCGCCACTTCACACGTATTATTATGCTATTTCGTCTTTATTCGTATTTAGTTGTCGCTGAACAAGCAGAGTAGCAACATCGGGTGAGGCTGTTGTTTATTTGCGCATTTGCGAAATGATATTTTGCAAACAAACGCTCATGTGCAGAATGTTTTCATGGTTTAATGTTAGCAATTTATTTTGTTTAAATTTTTCCTTAGACGCAAGCAATAAAGTAGTATTTATAAGGCATATTTACGAATTACTTTTTGAGTGTTAACAAAGATGCGTGCATACGTCCTACCTCATTGATTTTTCATCAACAACTAAACCATCACCAATAAGATGATTTTAGTTTTACTCACACAGCCACAGTTTAAATTTTGGTTATCTCTGGTTTCTAGCTATTTGCGTAAGGAACTTAGGCATATGTTTAGGAGTACTTATGAATGTAGACCTTAGGTAGAAAACAAACGAGGTTAAAAGCGATTATTACGGAATTTCTAAAATACCCTTTGTTTTAACGCACTATCGTCATATTTCATATTAGTATATAAACAGAACAAAATACTGGTGAAATAACAGAAGTGTAATTGTTAAGAATACAAATAACTGCCCTTGACCCTTTAAAATGTCTACCTTCAAGTGTTTTAAACGTGAAATAATAATTTCTTATATCGAATGAGGAAAATTATTGGAGGCATTATCAACAGTTTTAAAAAAGAATTATCATGGATCAGAAGACAACTTATGTTTCATCCGCAGTGATTTGCAAAGACATATTATTTCTACTTTTAATAAACGATGGACAGAAGGTTCACGGAAAAAGGATACATTTTTAATGAAAAAAAATAATTGGTTAGAATCAGAATATTCAGTAACTTTACCGAACTCTGAAGACGTTACAACCGAATCCACACCATCTACTTCTTCTGGAAAACGTGGGAGACCGTGCTTGTCTTATCCAGATTTTTCAGAATCCAGTAAAAGAAAAACCTACAATGCTACTTAATGAATATGGATTTGAACACATCTATAATGCATACCTTTAAGGGTTACGTTCGATAGGAGCAGGAACAGAAGCTAAACTTGTGGAACATAAAGGTTTGCTGACAGTGAAAATAAGGCCTTATTCTCGAGTCTCATAGAAGACGTAAGGCAGACAAAAATGTTAACGGATGAAGAAGCATTGAGCATATTTATTGACTTGGATTTATCGAAAGCACAATATTTGTACTTGAGAAATTTACCACCATATTACAAAGTGCAAGAAGTTGTAACTACTTGCTATCCACCATCTTCAGCTATAGAAATTACAGACACAAGTGCAAAAATAGTAAGACTTCAAGATTTATTAAATCACACTGCACCTAGAATATTGGCAATAGATTCAGTGTATAGGAATGGATTGAATAACTTACTTATATACAGTAAATGGGGCTGTGATGGCTCATCCCGTCAAAGCCAGTACAAACAAAAACTGCCAGAAGAGTCTGAACTAATTTCTGATGCAAACGTATTTATCACTTCTTTGGTGCCTATTAAGTTAATTAACGAGCTAACAGGTGATGTTGTTTGGCAAAATCCGGTACCTTCATCTGTTGGTTTTTGTCGATCTATATTAATAGAATTTAGCAAAGAACCTCCCGAGAAAAAAAGCTGTTGTGGATGAAATAAAAGATCAAATAATTTCTTTGGGCCATCATTAATTAACAAAGACGGTCAGACTAATAATTTTTTAATTTATTAAAGCGCTAATCGTTTGATAATGATTGACATGCTTCGATATTCGTTTGATTCTTATTCCTTCGTTAGAAAAAAAATGTCAAAATTTTAAGTTAAGTTATCCCGCAATTGCTAATTTTTAATTTTTTAAATCACTAATCGTTTGATAATGATTGACATGCTTCGATATTCGTTTGATTGTTATTCGTTCGTTAGAAACCTTTTTTTATTTCTATGTGAAGTTAGCCCCCCTAAGTAATAATTTTTAATTTTTTAAAACGCTAATCGTTTGATAATAATTGACACGCTTCGATATTCCTTTGATAGTTATTCGTTCGTTAGAAAAAATTTCAAAATGGGTGGCGGTTGCCAGAACTTCTAGGAAAGTGACACCGCCCAAGGCAGGAACTGCACTGGAGGGATGACGCAAACGTATACATATCTTCTGAAGTTGCAAACAGTGCACAAGGGGACAGAGACTAAGAGATTGTGTCCATGACCTGCTTGTGTGTTGTTCCTGGAAAAGATAGGGGTAGATGGGGGCGGGAGCTGATGCTCGGCATTGCTCCTATGACTGTAGTGATGGGTTGAGCGGCCGTAAAAGTAGGAGGCGCCGATCGGCGCGAGCAACAGCGGGCAGTAGATGTGGCCTGCAAAGCAGCGTTACTGCTGGAGTGTAGCGGAGGTACGCTTCTGCGTGGGCCGCGGGACGTCGTTAGACGTGAACAGCAGGGAGCCACAAATGTTTTGAAAATTTTTCGGGACGGGGAATTGTGAGGTCGAGCCCTGAACATCCCGAAAGATGCAACCATCCTTTGCACGTGAGACACTGGCATGAGTATGACCGTCGCAAAAAGATTATTTTCCAGCAGATCTAGCAGAACCACTTTCTTGGACCGGGGTTGGGTTCAATACCTCCCCCGAGAAGCAGGGTGTGGAGCAAACCAGCTGCAGGGAACTGCTCCGAGGATTACAATTGTGGGAGGGACGCAACAAATTAAATGGGGTTACACTGATGTGGCAGCCCTTGGTCGTGAAAAAAATTCCGAGTCACTCCGGTATGTAGAACCGGCTGCCTTGGGATTGATTTATCGCAATTACCTGTGTCAAGGGTGGACAAGAAACGTTGTAAACTTAACGAACGAATACAATTGTTTTTATACTGAAATATTTTTTGTTACATAAATAAAAGTCTAGTATATAAATAATAAATATAATAAAGATCTGTTTTTAATTTGATATACATCGCCATTACTGACTTCACTTTGGTATTGTATCCAACATTTTTAATGGAAATTGCCATGTCGTCATACAGCTCCCAACAACCATTAGCCTTCTTCACGTAAGTAGTAAAATGTTTGCCAGCATAGTATATTAAACCTTTAAGTCTGAAATTAATTGTTTTAAATCAATAATCAGGTGAACATCTAATTCTTGGTTTTCAATAGGTAAAATTTACCCACAAACTTGGCAAAATCAATGAAAATGGCTTGTCATGCAACGTCGAATGCGGTTTGACTACAAAGTGACATTTAAATCTGTCGCAATTTGTTAAAACAACTGTCGAGATAAGATAATGCTCATAAATGGACCTATAATTTGAAAGCTATCAGCATCTCATCAGAGTGACTTACTATATTTTGTAGCAGCCATTTAACGCTAGGGTTATCAATAAAAAATATTGGAAGACCTCTTATCTGTGGAGAAGCAAAAGCATCACCGTTATCTTAACTCGAGATAAGTTGTTTGGTTGTTGGTTGTATGGCAGATTTTACATTAAAATTTCATTTGTCACCATGTTGGCAATTTATTTTCTTTTGCCAACTGGCGACCCACGGTGGGGTATTTATCAATCTAGCTGGCCAAAATTAAAACAACAGTTATTTCTGTTCAAAAAGTGATTGTCTCACTTCATTGCTATGAACGGAAATATTTGACAGTAAATTCACGGTGTTCCGGGCAGAATTACTATGGATCGGGCCTCCGGTTTCGGATGGACCTGGGGTAATTTTTTGGCATTAAATGAGGTATGTCAATATGGGTATCAAACGAAAAGTATTTTACTCCGTATTTCCATTGTGATTTTTTAGAAGAGTTGCCGCTTAGGGTTGCCACCTCACCTTCCTTTTTATATTTATCTATATATCCACTACCATCTCGAAAACGGCTTAACCGCATCCGTTTTTTTTATTATACTTCGAAACAAACACAAGCTTATGTATTGCCAAAAAATTACTGACATGATATTCCATGAAAAAAGATATATATTTTTGTTTGCAAGGTTTTTAAAAAGTTTTATAGTGAAAAGTAGTAGTATAACTTAGTTAAAACTTGCGGTATAAAAAATGTAACATATGAATTAAAAACACATTTACCTGTACTAAAAGAAAATGTAACTAGATTTGATTAAGGCTTAACAAGTGAACAAGTATTGCTTTTTAATCAAAAAATACTTCGAACTTCACACAATTTTTATACAACGCGCGGTTAGCTCCGTTGACGTTGCAGATGGTTTTAGGGTATGTATACTATTCAGTGGACATCTAGGAACGCCAGGGAGTATATTTAAAAAAAAAATTGGTATATTTTGAAAAATAGACTTTTGGCCAGCTGGATTGATCAAATAACCCACCAAGCGACCTATCAATAAATAATAGCCCATTCCGATTTGCCATTTCTCTGCTCTTATTTTCTCTGCTCTTGGTAGCTCTGCTAGCTAAACGAAAAATTTGCATTGGAAAACAACAACAAAGTTAACAAGCTGATAAATCGTTGACGAGTTGGGAAATACCTCATTAAATTGGCCGAATTTTTACTATTCAACTGTATCAAGGCTGCCACATTATTTCCTTACTTGTTACACTATTTCGCAGTTGAAAAATGAACAAAGAACACGTCAATCTTAAATGCAACATTTGACACGCCACAGAAAAAGCTGTGTTGGCGCAAGTGATAGGCATCGCGACTACAACGCGTACGGTTGCATGTTCGAGTTCCGCCAAAATTTCTTTACTTTTGTAAATTTTTATTTTTTTGTTTTTAATATTTTAATAATTTTGTAATTTCAATGTTGCCAATCCATTTAGTTTTTTGCAAGTGGTTTTCTATTCAGCACCGTCAAAGCAGAGGGCGAATAGAAATGGGCTAATGTCACAGCATGTGAAACAATGGAAAATAATTTTACGGGTTATGAAACAAATGAACACAATATTTTAGCGTGGATTTTCACCACTCACTGCGTTATAGAGTAAAGGGGGGCTAACTTCACATACAAATTTAAAAACAAAATTTTCTAACGAACGAATAACTATCAAAGGAATATCGAAGCGTATCTATCATTATCGAACTATTATCACTCGATTAGCGTTTTAAAAAATTAACAATTATTAGCTGGCGGCGCTAAGTTCATATAGAATTTAAAATTGTTTTTCTAACAAACGAATAACTATGAAACGAATATCGAAGCGTATCAATCATTATCAAACGCTTAGCGTTTTAAAAAATTAAAAATTATTAGTTGAGGGAGGGGGGCTAACTTCATATATATATTAAAATTATTTTTCTAACAAACGAATAACTATCAAACGAATATCGAAGCGTATCTATCATTATCAAACTATTGGCGTTTTAAAAAATTGAAAATTATTAGGTTGGTGAGGGGAGGGGGGGGGGGGGCTAACTTAACATTGATATTTAACATTTTTATTTTTCTAACAAACTAATAACTATCAAACAAATGTCGCAGCGTATCAATCATTCTCAAACAATTATGAAACGGTTAGCGTTTTAAAAAATTAAAAATTATTAGTTGGGGACTAGGTTAGGTTAGGTTGAATTGGCCGGCCCATGAGGACCTCACATAGACTGATTGAGTCCGTAGTGTTTGTTACCAGAAGTTTGTTTCACGGACCAAACTGAAAAACCCTATCAAAAACCAGGACCTATGTTATAAAATAACTCCGTCCTCTTGGCAAATACTAGAAGCTTCCTAGGACTTAAACTACTTGCTGCTTCTAGATCTGACAGCTGTATCACTCCTAATAGCAGGAGTCTTAGCCAGGCAAGTGCAGGGCACGAGCACAGAACGTGCTCGATCATTTCCCCCTCCAACCTGCGCTTCCTACATCTGCTATCAATGACCAAGCCTAATTTAAAGGCATGTGACGCCAGAAAGCAGTGTCCAGTCAGAATACCCGTCTCGAGTATACAGTCCTCTCTTTTTAATGATAGAAACAACTTTGTTAGTCTAAGGTTGTAAGACCTACACATAATCTTGGACACTTTACAGCCCCACGCTTGAACCCACGCCTTTCCCGCTTGTTCGATCATGTGCACCTCTCGCCTTCGCTTAATCTCGCCCAGTCTAATTGGGACGTCTACGGAGCAAGCTTCAAGGGATGCGCCCTCTTTAGCTAGTTCGTCCGCTTTTTCATTCCCATCTATTCCCATATGCCCTGGGACCCAGTATAGACCGCTTCTCCCTGTCCCGATTCTCTCCAGGGACTGCTTACACTCTAACACACATTTAGGTGCTGTGGTATGCGAGATTATTGCCTTAATTTCTGCTTGACTGTCAATATAGAAGCTAACACGATTGAAGCTTGGGCTATTTTCTTCCAGGGTTTCTACTGCTTTGGTTACGGCTAGTATTTCCGCTTGGAAAACGCTACAGTAATCCGGCAGCCTGTAGGATCTGTTTATTTCCGGATAATCACAGTATACCGCAGACCCTACTCCCTCCACTACTTTGGAACCATCTCTGTACACATGTATTGCCTCGTCCGCCATTTGTGCACCCTTGCGCCAACCGTCGACCGCTATTGTGGCATTAAGATCGCCCTCGAAGCACAGATAGGGAATCAGGTAGTCTGTTCGTCTTGTGATTGATGACGCTATACTACTATGGCCATATGTTCGGCGCTCAAGCTGCCCCGAGGCACCGAGCCTGGTTGCGGTTGTTAATGCTATGTTCTTTGCTACCAGGTCTACAGGTGGAATTTGCAGAATGGCATACAGTGCAGCAGTCGGGGTTGTCTTCAGGGCTCCCGTAATGCTAAGCATCGATAGTCTGCATACCCCCTCTAATTTTTTGAGGTAGGTTGTTTTTTGTGTGGCTTTCCACCAAACAAGAACTACATAGTATAGAATAGGCTTACACTGGCTGTAAAAACCCAATGGGAAAAGGGCGATAAGCCCCACGTACACCCCAGCATTCTTTTACATGCATAGAGTGCCGTTGAGGCCTTCTTGACCCTCTCCTCCACGTTGAGCTTCCATGACAGCTTACTGTCTAGCATGATTTCTAGATATTTTGTGCAAGGTTGTTCCTGTAAGGTCACCTCTCTTAACATAGGCCTGGTCCAATTTGGGACCTTGTACCTCTTTGTAGACAAGACCATATCCGTCTTCTCCGCATTGACCCCCAGATGCCCAGGTATGAATATCCTGAAGCGCCCGATCCATCAAAGAACTAATCGTTGGAAGGCACATTCCACTTGTGACAATTGCAGCGTCATCTGCGTAGGCCGTAAGTTTTACGGGTCCCTCATCGAATCGCCTGAGCAGTTGGTTGATGACCAGCGTCCACAGCAGAGGTGATAGCACCCCTCCCTGCGGCGTGCCCCTGTCCACTGATTTCGTGGCCTCATACAATCCCCACAGTGATGTAATCTTTCTGCAATTTAACATGCATCCGATCCATCTGATTAAGGCAGGATGTACTTTAATGTAATTAAGACCATCCATAATCGCCCATTTTGAAACATTATTGAAAGCCCAGGCAATGTCCAAGAAGACTCCTAGAGCATACTCCTTATATTCCAGGGATTTCTCTATGCTTGTTGCCACCCTATGCATTGCGGTGTCTACCGACTTGCCTTTGGTGTACGCATGCTGTATTGTGGAGAGCAGCTTCACGCTTGTTCCTTATGTACACATCTATCAGCCTCTCAAAGGTTTTGAGCAGAAACGATATTAAACTAATGGGTCTATAATCTTTGGGATACACGTGACCGATCTTCCCCGCCTTTGGTAGGAAAGCTACACGAGCAGTTCTTCAAGAGTGCGGTACATGATTCAGCCTTATGCACCCATATTATTTTAAGCCATTCCACGACCGCCATACTTGAAATTTGTAGCATGGCCGGGAATATACCGTCTGGGCCCGGCGATTTAAACTTAGAAAACGTTTTCACTGCCACTATCTTGGTAGCGGTCACCAGGCCCGGCACTACTAGCTCCGTGATCGAAGTGTGAGTAATGTCTGCTGGCTCTTCTAAACCGTCTCCCGATGGGAAATGTGTGTCGAGAAGCACCTCAAGGGATTCCTCACTATTACGTGACCGTTCCCCGTTCTCTTTCTTTATTAGTCCCTGGACTATGTTTCCCCTTGCTAGGACTTTTTTCAACCGTGCTGTTTCGCTGGAGCACTCTATGCCCGTACAGAAACTTTTCCATGAGTTTCCTTTCACCCTGATAATTTCACGCTTGTAGATCCTCAGTACATCCCTGTGTTCGTCCCGACACGCTTCGCTTTCCGCCGTCTTTGCGAGATTAAACATTTCTATTGCTGGATATTGGACCAATGTATGTAGGAGCATTTCCCCTGTTGGCTATCTGCAAATTGGTTTGCAGGATCTAACAAAATAGAGATTCGCCTCTCTCGTTCGTATCTGCTCCTCCACACGCATTGTGGTGCCCATTTGAATCTGCGCCTATGACCAACCGCCCTTTGCGCCCCTCTTCCTGTACTAGCCTTTTGCACTCCATCGGTGGAACCCCCGCAGCATGGGCCATGTAGCAGGACGCCAGAATAAATGCCTGCTTATTCTTTTGCTCAACGGCCACCGCTACGAGGTCCTCAGTGGTGCAATTAGGCAGCATATATGAATTCAGCTGTTTCCTTACCATTACTACAGATCTCACCCGTCCTTCCGTTTGCGCGTAGTAAACGCCAAACCGGCGCGCGCTAAGTCCAGAAACATTTCTCCCCGATGAAAGCTACGGCTCCTGGATCAGGGCCAAGTCAAACGAACCCTCCTCAAGTGTTAGGAGGAGTTCGCTCGACGGAGGTTTATCTGTAGGACTGGCAGCATCATTGGCCTGTTTGTCCCCCTCCAGCACCTTCGTCGTGACGTCGTCATCCTCCTCTTGCGCTTTTGGTTTAGAGTATTCGAGTCCCCCTTCAGTCTCTCGTGACTGTTGTGCCGAGTGTTCCTCTGTGCGAGTCACAGCACCATTTGGCGGTTGGTCCTCTTCTAACACCTACGTGGTGAGGTCAGGGACCTCCACCTATCTTTTTTCCTTAGGCTTTTGAGGTCCTTTTCAACTTCGCCCTCCCTCTAGCGTGTCAGGGTTTTTATCCCCGGGACTTCTTTTCCTGAGTCGCATGTAAATTTGGCAGTGCCAAAGGAAATTTTGCCAAGCTGCGTGTACAAAATATCCTCTGACTGCTTGTTTATTTGGAAGATGTAGAACTGACCCTCCTCGGTAGGCCGAGATACAGTAAGTACCTTCCAATCCTGTGTCGGTATGTACGGATTCTGATTCTGCAGAAGTCGCAGTGTATCCACCGACCTCATCACGCATGGTACCCATACCTTAACTGTTGGTACCGTGGGGATTTGCGCTTTATCCACTACCTCAAACCGCGCGTTCGTGCCTTGCCTTTGGAGGTTTGGAACCACTCCCTCCAGCCACCGCAAGCTCGCGATGTTCTCGCACGCTATCATCTTCACACCATTATACCATCCCCCCGAATCAAAGGTTGGAATGGGCTTACTTGGTTGTTCCCGCATCATCTTAAGCATTAACCTAATAAGCTCCCTTTCCACAGATCTCCACCTTTCAGTAGTAATTTCTCCGAAAGGACTGCTACGACCATAAAATAACAATAACATAAAATACAAATAACTGCGTGTTTTGTTGTCCCTTTAAAATGTCTACCTTCAAGTGTTTTAAACGTGAAATAATACTTTCTTATATCGAAGGAGGAAAATTATTGGAGGCATTATCAACAGTTTTAAAAAAGAATTATCATGGATCAGAAGACAACTTATGTTTCATCCGCAGTGATTTTCAAAGACATATTATTTCTACTTTTAATAAACGATGGACAGAAGATTCACGGAAAAAGGATACATTTTTAATGAAAAACAATAATTGGTTAGAATCAGAATATTCAGTAACTTTTCCGAACTCTGAAGACGTTACAACCGAATCCACACCATCTACTTCTTCTGGAAAACGTGGGAGACCGTGCTTGTCTTATCCAGATTTGTCAGAATCCAGTAAAAGAAAAAAACTACAATGCTACTTAATGAATATAGATTTGAACACATCTATAATGCATACCTTTAAGGGTTACGTTCGATAGGAGCAGGAACAGAAGCTAAACTTGTGGAACATAAAGGTTTGCTGACAGTGAAAATAAGGCCTTATTCTCTAGTCTCATAGAAGACGTAAGGCAGACAAAAATGTTAACGGATGAAGAAGCATTGAGCATATTTATTGACTTCGATTTATCGAAAGCACAATATTTGTACTTGAGAAATTTAACGAACGAAAGAAAATGTTTTGTGTTTCCACCATATTACAAAGTGCAAGAAGTTGTAACTACTTGCTATCCACCATCTTCAGCTATAGAAATTACAGACACAAGTGCAAAAATAGTAAGACTTCAAGATTTATTAAATCTCACTGCACCTAGAATATTGGCAATAGATTCAGTGTATAGGAATGGATTGAATAACTTACTTCTATACAGTAAATGGGGCTGTGATGGCTCATCCCGTCAAAGCCAGTACAAACAAAAACTGCCAGAAGAGTCTGAACTAATTTCTGATGGAAACGTATTTATCACTTCTTTGGTGCCTATTAAGTTAATTAACGAGCTAACAGGTGATGTTGTTTGGCAAAATCCGGTACCTTCATCTGTTGGTTTTTGTCGATCTATATTAATAGAATTTAGCAAATAACCTCCCGAGAAAAAAAGCTGTTGTGGATGAAATAAAAGATCAAATAATTTCTTTGGGGCCATCATTAATTAACAAAGAAGGTCAGAGCGCTGTGAAGTTAGCCCCCCAACTAATAATTTTTTAATTTATTAAAGCGCTAATCGTTTGATAATAATTGATACGCTTCGATATTCCTTTGATAGTTATTCGTTCGTTAGAAAAAAAATTTCAAAATTTTACGTGAAGTTGGCCCCTAATTGCTAATTTTTTAAATCGCTAATCGTTTGATAATGATTGATATGCTTCGATATTCGTTTGATTGTTATTCGTTCGTTAGAAACCTTTTTTTAATTCTATGTGAAGTTAGCCCCCCTAAGTAATAATTTTTAATTTTTTAAAACTGCTGTTTGCCAGAACTTCTAGGAAAGTGACACCGCCCAAGGCAGGAACTGCACTGGAGGGATGACGCAAACGTATACATATCTTCTGAAGTTGCAAACAGTGCACAAGGGGACAGAGACTAAGAGATTGTGTCCATGACCTGCTTGTGTGTTGTTCCTGGAAAAGATAGGGGTAGATGGGGGCGGGAGCTGATGCTCGGCATTGCTCCTATGACTGTAGTGATGGGTTGAGCGGCCGTAAAAGTAGGAGGCGCCGATCGGCGCGAGCAACAGCGGGCAGTAGATGTGGCCTGCAAAGCAGCGTTACTGCTGGAGTGTAGCGGAGGTACGCTGCTGCGTGGGCCGCGGGACGTCGTTAGACGTGAACAGCAGGGAGCCACAAATGTTTTGAAAATTTTTCGGGACGGGGAATTGTGAGGTCGAGCCATGAACATCCCGAAAGATGCAACCATCCTTTGCACGTGAGACACTGGCATGAGTATGACCGTCGCAAAAAGATTATTTTCCAGTAGATGCAGCAGAACCACTTCCTTGGACCGGGGTTGGGTTCAATACCTCCCCCGAGAAGCAGGGTGTGGAGCAAACCAGCTGCAGGGAACTGCTCCGAGGATGACAATTGTCGGAGGGACGCAACAAATTAAATGGGGTTACACTGATGTGGCAGCCCTTGGTCGTGAAAAAAATTCCGAGTCACTCCGGTATGTAGAACCGGCTGCCTTGGGATTGATTTATCGCAATTATCTGTGTCAAGGGTGTACAAGAAACGTTGTAAACTTAACGAACGAATACAATTGTTTTTATACTGAAATATTTTTTGTTACATAAATAAAAGTCTAGTATATAAATAATAAATATAATAAAGATCTGTTTTTAATTTGATATACATCGCCATTACTGACTTCACTTTGGTATTGTATCCAACATTTTTAATGGAAATTGCCATGTCGTCATACAGCTCCCAACAACCATTAGCCTTCTTCACGTAAGTAGTAAAATGTTTGCCAGCATAGTATATTAAACCTTTAAGTCTGCAATGGACTATTGGATAAATGGCAATGGATAAATGGACCTATAATTTGAAAGCTATCAGCATCTCATCAGAGTGACTTACTATATTTTGTAGCAGCCATTTAACGCTATGTTATCAATAAAAAATATTGGAAGACCTCTTATCTGTGGAGAAGCAAAAGCATCACCGTTATCTTAACTCGAGACAAGTTGTTTGGTTGTTGGTTGTATGGCAGATTTTACATTAAAATTTCATTTGTCACCATGTTGGCAATTTATTTTCTTTTGCCAACTGGCGACCCACGGTGGGGTATTTATCAATCTAGCTGGCCAAAATTAAAACAACAGTTATTTCTGTTCAAAAAGTGATTGTCTCACTTCATTGTTATGAACGGAAATATTTGACAGTAAATTCACGGTGTTCCGGGCAGAATTACTATGGATCGGGCCTCCGGTTTCGGATGGACCTGGGGTAATTTTTTGGCATTAAATGAGGTATGTCAATATGGGTATCAAACGAAAAGTATTTTACTCCGTATTTCCATTGTGATTTTTTAGAAGAGTTGCCACTTAGGGTTGCCACCTCACCTTCCTTTTTATATTTATCTATATATCCACTACCATCTCGAAAACGGCTTAACCGCATCCGTTTTTTTAATTATACTTCGAAACAAACACAAGCTTATGTATTGCCAAAAAATTACTGACATGATATTCCGTGAAAAAAAGATATATCTTTTTGTTTGCAAGGTTTTTAAAAAGTTTTATAGTGAAAAGTAGTAGTATAACTTAGTTAAAACTTGCGGTATAAAAAATGTAACATATGAATTAAAAACACATTTACCTGTCCTAAAAGAAAATGTAACTAGATTTGATTAAGGCTTAACAAGTGAACAAGTATTGCTTTTTAATCAAAAAATACTTCGAACTCCACACAATTTTTATACAACTTTAGATGTGCGCGGTTAGCTCCGTTGACGTTGCAGATGGTTTTAGGGTATGTATACTATTCAGTGGACATCTAGGAACGCCAGGGAGTATATTTAAAAAAAAAAAATTGGTATATTTTGAAAAATAGACTTTTGGCCAGCTGGATTGATCAAATAACCTACCAAGCGACCTATCAATAAATAATAGCCCATTCCGATTTGCCATTTCTCTGCTCTTATTGTCTCTGCTCTTGGTAGCTCTGCTCGCTAAACGAAAAATTTGCATTGGAAAACAACAACAAAGTTAACAAGCTGATAAATCGTTGACGAGTTGGGAAATACCTCATTAAATTGGCCGAATTTTTACTATTCAACTGCATCAAGGCTGCCACATTATTTCCTTACTTGTTACACTATTTCGTAGTTGAAAAATGAACAAAGAACACGTCAATCTTAAATGCAACATTTGACACGCCACAGAAAAAGCTGTGTTGGCGCAAGTGATAGGCATCGCGACTACAACGCGTTCGGTTGCATGTTCGAGTTCCGCCAAAATTTCTTTACTTTTGTAAATTTTTATTTTTTTGTTTTTAATATTTTAATAATTTTTTAATTTCAATGTTGCCAATCCATTTAGTTTTTGGCAAGTGGTTTTCTATTCAGCACCGTCAAAGCAGAGGGCGAATAGAAATGGGCTAATGTCACAGCATGTGAAACAATGGAAAATAATTTTACGGGTTATGAAACAAATTAACACAATATTTTAGCGTGGATTTTCACCACTCACTGCGTTATAGAGTAAAGGGGGGCTAACTTCACATAAAAATTTAAAAACAAAATTTTCTAACGAACGAATAACTATCAAAGGAATATCGAAGCGTATCTATCATTATCGAACTATTATCACACGATTAGCGTTTTAAAAAATTAACAATTATTAGCTGGCGGCGCTAAGTTCATATAGAATTTAAAATAGTTTTTCTAACAAACGAATAACTATGAAACGAATATCGAAGCGTATCAATCATTATCAAACGCTTAGCGTTTTAAAAAATTAAAAATTATTAGTTGTGGGAGGGGGGGGGGGGGCTAACTTCATATATATATTAAAATTATTTTTCTAACAAACGAATAACTATCAAACGAATATCGAAGCGTATCAATCATTATCAAACTATTGGCGTTTTAAAAATTGAAAATTATTAGGTGGGGGAGGGGGGGGGGGCTAACTTAACATTGATATTTAACATTTTTATTTTTCTAACAAACTAATAACTATCAAACGAATGTCGCAGCGTATCAATCATTCTCAAACAATTATGAAACGGTTAGCGTTTTAAAAAATTAAAAATTATTAGTTGGGGGCTAGGTTAGGTTAGGTTGAATTGGCCGG
This sequence comes from Eurosta solidaginis, assembly GCF_040869045.1. Taxonomy (NCBI): domain Eukaryota; kingdom Metazoa; phylum Arthropoda; class Insecta; order Diptera; family Tephritidae; genus Eurosta; species Eurosta solidaginis. The sequence goes on from NC_090320.1 coordinate 143,171,042, forward strand.
CCCATGAGGATCTCACATAGACTGATTGAGTCCGTAGTGTTTGTTACCAGAAGTTTGTTTCACGGACCAAACTGAAAAACCCTATCAAAAACCAGGACCTATGTTATAAAATAACTCCGTCCTCTTGGCAAATACTAGAAGCTTCCTAGGACTTAAACTACTTGCTGCTTCTAGATCTGACAGCTGTATCACTCCTAATAGCAGGAGTCTTAGCCAGGCAAGTGCAGGGCACGAGCACAGAACGTGCTCGATCATTTCCCCCTCCAACCTGCACTTCCTACATCTGATATCAATGACCAAGCCTAATTTAAAGGCATGTGACGCCAGAAGGCAGTGTCCAGTCAGAATACCCGTCTTGAGTCTACAGTCCTCTCTTTTTAATGATAGAAACAACTTTGTTAGTCTAAGGTTGTAAGACCTACACATAATCTTGGACACTTTACAGCCCCACGCTTGAACCCACGCCTTTCCCGCTTGTTCGATCATGTGCACCTCTCGCCTTCGCTTAATCTCGCCCAGTCTAATTGGGACGTCTACGGAGCAAGCTTCAAGGGATGCGCCCTCTTTAGCTAGTTCGTCCGCTTTTTCATTCCCATCTATTCCCATATGCCCTGGGACCCAGTATAGACCGCTTCTCCCTGTCCCGATTCTCTCCAGGGACTGCTTACACTCTAACACACATTTAGGTGCTGTGGTATGCGAGATTATTGCCTTAATTTCTGCTTGACTGTCAATATAGAAGCTAACACGATTGAAGCTTGGGCTATTTTCTTCCAGGGTTTCTACTGCTTTGGTTGCGGCTAGTATTTCCGCTTAGAAAACGCTACAGTAATCCGGCAGCCTGTAGGATCTGTTTATTTCCGGATAATCACAGTATACCGCAGACCCTACTCCCTCCACTACTTTGGAACCATCTCTGTACACATGTATTGCCTCGTCCGCCATTTGTGCACCCTTGCGCCATCCGCTATTGTGGCATTAAGATCGCCCTCGAAGCGCAGATAGGGAATCAGGTAGTCTGTTCGTCTTGTGATTGATGACGCTATACTGCTATACTACTATGGCCATATGTTCGGCGCTCAAGCTGCCCCGAGGCACCGAGCCTGGTTGCGGTTGTTAATGCTATGTTCTTTGCTACCAGGTCTACAGGTGGAATGTGCAGAATGGCATACAGTACAGCAGTCGGGGTTGTCTTCAGGGCTCCCGTAATGCTAAGCATCGATAGTCTGCATACCCCCTCTAATTTTTTGAGGTATGTTGTTTTTTGTGTGGCTTTCCTCCAAACAAGAACTCCATAGTATAGAATAGGGCTTACACTGGCTGTAAAAACCCAATCGGAAAAGGGCGATAAGCCCCACGTACACCCCAGCATTCTTTTACATGCATAGAGTGCCGTTGAGGCTTTCTTGACCCTCTCCTCCACGTTGAGCTTCCATAACAGCTTACTGTCTAGCATGATTTCTAGATATTTTGTGCAAGGTTGTTCCTGTAAGGTCACATCTCTTAACATAGGCCTGGTCCAATTTGGGACCTTGTACCTCTTTGTAGACAATACCATATCCGTCTTCTCCGCATTGACTTTCAACCCGACATTAGATGCCCAGGTATGAATATCCTGAAGCGCCCGATCCATCAAAGAACTAATCGTTGGAAGGCACATTCCACTTGTGACAATTGCAGCGTCATCTGCGTAGGCCGTAAGTTTTACGGGTCCCTCATCGAATCGCCTGAGCAGTTGGTTGATGACCAGCGTCCACAGCAGAGGTGATAGCACCCGTCCCTGCGGCGTGCCCCTGTACACTGATTTCGTGCCCTCATACAATCCCCACAGTGATGTAATCTTTCTGCAATTTAACATGCATCCGATCGATCTGATTAAGGCAGGATGTACTTTAATGTAATTAAGACCATCCATAATCGCCCATTTTGAAACATTATTGAAAGCCCCGGCAATGTCCAAGAAGACTCCTAGAGCATACTCGTTATATTCCAGGGATTTCTCTATGCTTGTTGCCACCCTATGCAATGCGGTGTCTACCGACTTGCCTTTGGTGTGCGCATCCTGGTGTATCACTCTGATAATTTCACGCTTGTAGATCCTCAGTACATCCCTGTGTTCGTCCCGACACGCTTCGCTTTCCGCCGTCTTTGCGAGATCCTCAGTGGTGTAATTAGGCAGCATATATGAATGCAGCTGTTTCCTTACCATTACTACAGATCTCACCCGTCCTTCCGTTTGCGCGTAGTAAACGCCAAACCGGCGCGCGCTAAGTCCAGAAACATTTCTCCCCGATGAAAGCTACGGCTCCTGGATCAGCGCCAAGTCAAACGAACCCTCCTCAAGTGTTAGGAGGAGCTCGCTCGACGGAGGTTTATCTGTAGGACTGGCAGCATCATTGGCCTGTTTGTCCCCCTCCAGCACCTTCGCCGTGACGTCGTCATCCTCCTCTTGCGCTTTTGGTTTAGAGTATTCGAGTCCCCCTTCAGTCTCTCGTGACTGTTGTGCCGAGTGTTCCTCTGTGCGAGTCACAGCACCATTTGGCGGTTGGTCCTCTTCTAACACCTACGTGGTGAGGTCAGGGACCTCCACCTGTCTTTTTTTCCTTAGGCTTTTGAGGTCCTTTTCAACTTCGCCCACCTCTAGCGTGTCAGGGTTTTTATCCCCGGGACTTCTTTTCCTGAGTCGCATGTAAATTTGGCAGTGCCAAAGGAAATTTTGCCAAGCTGCGTGTACAAAATATCCTCTGACTGCTTGTTTATTTGGAAGATGTAGAACTGACCCTCCTCGGTAGGCCGAGATACAGTAAGTACCTTCCAATCCTGTGTCGGTATGTTCGGATTCTGATTCTGCAGAAGTCGCAGTGTATCCACCGACTTCATCACGCATGGTATCCATACCTTAACTGTTGGTACCGTGGGGATTTGCGCTTTATCCACTACCTCAAACCGCGCGTTCGTGCCTTGCCTTTGGAGGTTTGGAACCACTTCCTCCAGCCACCGCAAGCTCGCGATGTTCTCGCACGCTATCATCTTCACACCATTATACCATCCCCCCGAATCAAAGGTTGGAATGGGCTTACTTGGTTGTTCCCGCATCATCTTAAGCATTAACCTAATAAGCTCCCTTTCCACAGATCTCCACCTTTCAGTAGTAATTTCTCCGAAAGGACTGCTACGATCATAAAATAACAATAACATAAAATACAAATAACTGCGTGTTTTGTTGTCCCTTTAAAATGTCTACCTTCAAGTATTTTAAACGTGAAATAATACTTTCTTATATCGAAGGAGAAAAATTATTGGAGGCATTATCAACAGTTTTAAAAAAGAATTATCATGGATCAGAAGACAACTTATGTTTCATCCGCAATGATTTTCAAAGACATATTATTTCTACTTTTAATAAACGATGGACAGAAGATTCACGAAAAAAGGATACATTTTTAATGAAAAACAATAATTGGTTAGAATCAGAATATTCAGTAACTTTTCCGAACTCTGAAGTCGTTACAACCGAATCCACACCATCTACTTCTTCTGGAAAACGTGGGAGACCGTGCTTGTCTTATCCAGATTTGTCAGAATCCAGTAAAAGAAAAAAACTACAATGCTACTTAATGAATATGGATTTGAACACATCTATAATGCATACCTTTAAGGGTTACGTTCGATAGGAGCAGGAACAGAAGCTAAACTTGTGGAACATAAAGGTTTGCTGACAGTGAAAATAAGGCCTTATTCTCGAGTCTCATAGAAGACGTAAGGCAGACAAAAATGTTAACGGATGAAGAAGCATTGAGCATATTGATTGACTTCGATTTATCGAAAGCACAATATTTGTACTTGAGAAATTTAACGAACGAAAGAAAATGTTTTGTGTTTCCACCATATTACAAAGTGCAAGAAGTTGTAACTACTTGCTATCCACCATCTTCAGCTATAGAAATTACAGACACAAGTGCAAAAATAGTAAGACTTCAAGATTTATTAAATCTCACTGCACCTAGAATATTGGCAATAGATTCAGTGTATAGGAATGGATTGAATAACTTACTTCTATACAGTAAATGGGGCTGTGATGGCTCATCCCGTCAAAGCCAGTACAAACAAAAACTGACAGAAGAGTCTGAACTAATTTCTGATGCAAACGTATTTATCGCTTCTTTGGTGCCTATTAAGTTAATTAACGAGCTAACAGGTGATGTTGTTTGGCAAAATCCGGTACCTTCATCTGTTGGTTTTTGTCGATCTATATTAACAGAATTTAGCAAAGATACTGCCGAGAAAAAAAAGCTGTTGTGGATGAAATAAAAGATCAAATAATTTGTTTGGGGCCATCATTAATTAACAAAGAAGGTCAGAGCGCTGTGAAGTTAGCTCCCCAACTAATAATTTTTTAATTTATTAAAGCGCTAATCGTTTGATAATAATTGATACGCTTCGATATTCCTTTGATAGTTATTCGTTCGTTAGAAAAAAAATTTCAAAATTTTACGTGAAGTTAGCCTCCAATTGCTAATTTTTAACTTTTTAAAACGCGAATCGTTTGACAATGATTGATATGCTTCGATATTCGTTTGATTGTTATTCGTTCCTTAGAAAAAAAATATCAAAATTTTACGTGAAGTTGGCCCCTAATTGCTAATTTTTTAAATCGCTAATCGTTTGATAATGATTGATATGCTTCGATATTCGTTCGTTAGAAAACTTTTTTTTATTTCTATGTGAAGTTAGCCCCCCTATGTAATAATTTTTAATTTTTTAAAACGCTAATCGTTTGATAATAATTGATACGCTTCGAAATTCCTTTGATAGTTATTCGTTCGTTAGAAAAAAAATTTAAAAATTGTACATGAAGTTAGCCCCCAATTGCTAATTTTAAATTTTTTAAAACGCTAATCGTTTGATAATAATTGATACGCTTCGATATTCCTTTGATAGTTATTCGTTCGTTAGAAAAAAAATTTCAAAATTTTACGTGAAGTTAGCCTCCAATTGCTAATTTTTAACTTTTTATACGCTAATCGTTTGATAATGATTGACATGCTTCGATATTCGTTTGATTCTTATTCGTTCGTTAGAAAAAAAATTTCAAAATTTTACGTGAAGTTATCCCGCAATTTGCTAATTTTTAATTTTTTTATTCACTAATCGTTTGATAATGATTGACATGCTTCGATATTCGTTTGATTGTTATTCGTTCGTTAGAAACCTTTTTTTATTTCTATGTGAAGTTAGCCCCCCTAAGTAATAATTTTTAATTTTTTAAAACGCGAATCGTTTGATAATAATTGACATGCTTCGATATTCCTTTGATAGTTATTCGTTCCTTAGAAAAAATTTCAAAATGGGTGGCGTTTGCAACTCCAGAACTTCTAGGAAAGTGACACCGCCCAAGGCAGGAACTGCACTGGAGGGATGACGCAAAGGTATACATATATTCTGAAGTTGCAAACAGTACACAAGGGGACAGAGACTAAGATATTGTATCCATGCCCTGCTTGTGTGATGTTCCTGGAAAAGATAGGGGTAGATGGGGGCGGGAGCTGATGCTCGGCAATTCTTCTGACCGTGCTCCTATGACTGTAGTGATGGGTTGAGCGGCCGTAAAAGTAGGAGGCGCAGATCGGCGCGAGCAACAGCGGGCAGTAGATGTGGCCTGCAACGCAGCGTTACTGCTGGAGTGTAGCGGAGGTACGCTTCTGCGTGGGCCGCGGGACGTCGTTAGTCGTGAACAGCAGGGAGCCACAAATGTTTTGAAAATTTTTCGGGACGGGGAGTTGTGAAGTCGAGCCCTGAACATCCCGAAAGATGCAACCATCCTTTGCACGTGACACACTGGCATGAGAATGACCGTCGCAAAAAGATTATTTTCCAGCAGATGTAGCAGAACCACTTCCTTGGACCGGGGTTGGGTTCAATACTTCCCCCGAGAAGCAGGGTGTGGAGCAAACCAGCTGCAGGGAACTGCTCCGAGGATGACAATTGTGGGAGGGACGCAACAAATTAAATGGGGTTACACTTATGTGGCAGCCCTTGGTCGTGAAAAAAATTCCGAGTCACTCCGGTACGTAGAACCGGCTGCCTTGGGATTGATTTATCGCAATTACCTGTGTCAAGGGTGGACAAGAAACGTTGTAAACTTAACGAACGAATACAATTGTTTTTATACTGAAATATTTTTTGTTACATAAATAAAAGTCTAGTATATAAATAATAAATATAATAAAGATCTGTTTTTAATTTGATATACATCGCCATTACTGACTGCACTTTGGTATTGTATCCAACATTTTTAATGGAAATTGCCATGTCGTCATACAGCTCCCAACAACCATTATACTAGGTTCAAACACACACCAATTGGCAATTTATACTATTTGGGCAATTTATTACGCAATTTATCATATAATAAATTGTAATAACAAATTGCCAATTTAAAAAAAATTGCGTAATAAATTGTTTCAAACTGCAAATGCAACCTTGTATAGTGTGTTTATTGAGTAGATTTCAACGTCAGTTGCGCATGGCTGGACTATATGGTTGGCTCATCTCATCAGCTGATTTTATGTCTTTCATTTCACTGGAGTAGGGATTGTCAAAAGAAGATGGCAAACTCAAAATAAAACCAAAACATTGAACACATTTTCTTACAACACACAAAAATTTCAAAGTTTTATGTTTTCATTCCATTTCATTCGCCTAATACCAACACGGACATTTTGACATTCTGAACAAAGGTATGTTCTTGCTGTAGAGATGAGCCAACCAGCTATCAAATTACTATTGTGTAAGCTAAATCGAGTTGTATGAACAGCACTCAATTCAAATCGAAATTTCCTCAATTTATTTTTCTGTTTGAACATAGTATTAGCCTTCTTCACGTAAGTAGTAAAATGTTTGCCAGCATAGTATATTAAACCTTTAAATCTGAAATTAATTGTTTTAAATCAATAATCAGGTGAACATCTAATTCTTGGTTTTCAATAGGTGAAATTTACCCACAAACTTGGCAAATGAAAATGGCTTGTCATGCAACGTCGAATGCGGTTTGACTACAAAGTGACATTTAAATCTGTCGCAATTTGTTAAAACAACTGTCGAGATAAGATAATGCTCATAAATGGACCTAAAATTTGAAAGCTATCAGCATCTCATCAGAGTGACTTACTATATTTTGTAGCAGCCATTTAACGCTAGGGTTATCAATAAAAAATATTGGAAGACCTCTTATCTGTGGAGAAGCAAAAGCATCACCGTTATCTTAACTCGAGATAAGTTGTTGTGTTGTTGGTTGTATGGCAGATTTGACATTAAAATTTCATTTGCCACCATGTTGGCAATTTATTTTCTTTTGCCAACTGGCGACCCACGGTGGGGTATTTATCAATCTAGCTGGCCAAAATTAAAACAAGAGTTATTTCTGTTCAAAAAGTGATTGTCTCACTTCATTGTTATGAACGGAAATATTTGACAGTAAATTCACGGTGTTCCGGGCAGAATTACAATGGATCGGGCCTCCGGTTTCGGATGCACCCGGGGTAATTTTTTGGCATTACATGAGACATGTCAATATGGGTATCAAACGAAAAGTATTTTACTCCGTATTTCCATTGTGATTTTTTAGAAGAGTTGCCACTTAGGGTTGCCACCTCACCTTCTTTTTTATATTTATCTATATATCCACTACCATCTCAAAAACGGCTTAACCGCATCCGTTTTTTATTATACTTCGAAACAAACACAAGCTTATGTATTGCCAAAAAATTACTGACATGATAATTCATGAAAAAAAGATATATCTTTTTGTTTGCAAGGTTTTTAAAAAGTTTTATAGTGAAAAGTAGTAGTTTAACTTAGTTAAAACATGCGGTATAAAAAATGTAACATATGAATTAAAAACACATTTACCTGTCCTAAAAGAAAATGTAACTAGATTTGATTAAGGCTTAACAAGTGAACAAGTATTTAGATTAGAAGGTACATTGCTTTTTAATCAAAAAATACTTCGAACTTCACACAATTTTTATACAACTTTAGATGTGCGCGGTTAGCTCCGTTGACGTTGCAGATGGTTTTAGGGTATGTATACTATTCAGTGGACATCTAGGAACGCCAGGGAGTATATTTAAAAAAAAAATTGGTATATTTTGAAAAATAGACTTTTGGCCAGCTGGATTGATCAAATAACCCACCAAGCGACCTATCAATAAATAATAGCCCATTCCGATTTGCCATTTCTCTGCTCTTATTTTCTCTGCTCTTGGTAGCTCTGCTCGCTAAACGAAAAATTTGCATTGGAAAACAACAACAAAGTTAACAAGCTGATAAATCGTTGCCGAGTTGCGAAATACCTCATTAAATTGGCCGAATTTTTACTATTCAACTGCATCAAGGCTGCCACATTATTTCCTTACTTGTTACACTATTTCGTAGTTGAAAAATGAACAAAGAACACGTCAATCTTAAATGCAACATTTGACACGCCACAGAAAATGCTATGTTGGCGCAAGTGATAGGGATCGCGACTACAACGCGTACGGTTCGAGTTCCGCCAAAATTTCGTTACTTTTGTAAATTTTTATTTTTTTGTTTTTAATATTTTAATAATTTTTTAATTTCAACGTTGCCAATCCATTTAGTTTTTTGCAAGTGGTTTTCTATTCAGCACCGTCAAAGCAGAGGGCGAATAGAAATGGGCTAATGTCACAGCATGTGAAACAATGGAAAATAATTTTACGGGTTATGAAACAAATGAACACAATATTTTAGCGTAGATTTTCACCACTCAGTGCGTTATAGAGTAAAGGGGTGCTAACTTCACATACAAATTTAAAAACAAAATTTTCTAACGAACGAATAACTATCAAAGGAATATCGAAGCGTATCTATCATTATCGAACTATTATCACACGATTAGCGTTTTAAAAAATTAACAATTATTAGCTGGAGGCGCTAAGTTCACATAGAATTTAAAATTGTTTTTCTAACAAACGAATAACTATGAAACGAATATCGAAGCGTATCAACCATTATCAAACGATTAGCGTTTTAAAAAATTAAAAATTATTAGGTGGGGGGAGGGGGGGGGGGGGCTAACTTAACATTGGTATTTAAAATTTTTATTTTTCTAACAAACTAATAACTATCAAACGAATGTCGCAGCGTATCAATCATTCTCAAACAATTATGAAACGGTTAGCGTTTTAAACAATTAAAAATTATTAGTTGGGGGCTAGGTTAGGTTAGGTTCAATTGGCCGGTCCATGAGGACCTCACATAGACTGATTGTGTCCGTAGTGTTACCAGAAGTTTTTTTCATTTCTTTTTCATTCCCATCTATTCTCATATGCCCTGGGACCCAATATAGATGTATGCTTCTCTGTTATTGCTACCGCAATATAATTTACAATTTTACTTCATGCTAATGGGGTGCACCCTAATTTATCTTTATACAAATGCAACTTTGGATCATTTATATTTCTTACATATGTATACATATTCATGAATTCTCACTTAAATATTCGAATCCTCTCATTTGCTCATATTATAGCGCACATATGTACGTGTATACATCCCCATTTGCTTGTAAATATATTCCGTTAGAGTTAAACTGAATTGATTAGAAGAACAAATTATAACATTCACAAATTGACATCGCCGAGAAAACATCAAATTTTAATATTGTCAAATAAATCCATTAATAGCAAGTAATACTTATTTCCTTTGAGTTTCATTTGCTAGGATTAGTCGCTACATTTGTTTAAAATTTGTTTTCTCGGTGTCATTTACAAAATGCCGCTTACAAGAAACGCAAAAAAGCTAACAGGAAGCTCAGAATCCATAAGTGAACACTCGGACGCGGAAGAACAACAGGGACCAGGTATGGATGAAGCACAGCAAGAAGCTGCAGGTGGAAGTCATCCAATAGCGCTTCCTGCTGATCAAATAGCGTTATTGGTGTCCAGCATTAAATCGCTTCGTGAATGTGTCGAGGAGTTGCGAATTGACGCCACCCGTAGTAAGCATGTGGTCGGAGACAGCTCTGCCAACGCTGTTCGGTCCCACAATGCTCAGCCACCGCTACAAACGTCACCGCAAACGCAATCGTCAGCAGAGCAGCTACGCCCGCATGTTGTTCAGCAGCCAGCACCGACACAGCAGCCACTATCGTCAACGTTCTTAACAACACAGCAATCTTCGTCGTCAATCCATATGCCAACTTATTCGACGTCACAATTCCAGCAGCCGCTGCCGTCATCAACGTATTTAACATCGCAGAGACATCTGCCTTCGTCATCAATACATATACCACCACAAATACAACAGCCTTTGTCATCTACATATTTGCCAACACGAATGCTGCCAACGCAAACATTCAATACAGGTACGTTAACATTTATGGACAATTCTGCCGCCAAGCTTTTTCCGTTGCCAAATTTTGATGGTAATCCGGAAGACTGGCCACTTTTCTTAGCCAATTATAATGACACAACCATGGAGTTTCAATATAGTAACAGACAAAATCTGATGCGCCTTCACAAAGCCTTGCAAGGCGCCGCGAAACGAGCAGTTACGTCGCTGCTAATATATCCCGAAGATGTTCCAAAGGTTATTCAAGAACTTGAGTTTAACTTTGGCCGTCCTGAGTTATTAATAAAAGCCCAATTACAGAGGGTACAGAGGTTTACATCTATAGATAAGAGTCGGTTAGATCAGATTTTAGATTTTTCTAACCGCACCAGAAATATGGTTGAATTTTTTAAGTCGGCAAGATGTGCTCATCATCTAATAAATCCTACATTGCTTGAGTGTTTAGTTGCGAAATTGCCTCCATCGAAGCAATACGAGTGGAGTCAGCGCGCGGCAGGTATTACCCCCTTTCCTACCGTAGAAAATTTTGCGGAATGGCTTAGTGAAATTGCCAAATTTGTGTCATTGTTGCCAGGTGTGTCGGATGTATCGCTCCGCTCCATCCAAGCCAACGTTATGCAGGCAGCGTCGACTACGCAGTCAAAGAGCGTTATTCGTTCTAGTGCAAATAATGCACGTTGTGTATTGCATAACAAAGAAGTGCAGCCGGAAACGAAGGGTGTATGTTTAAAATGTAGTCAGCCTCATAAAATAGGTGAATGTAAACAATTTCTTTCGCTTGATCTCCCAACAAAGTGGAGCTTTGTCAAAAATAATCATTTGTGTTTTGGTTGCTTGCGCAAAGGCCATAGTTTAGGCAATTGCCGCCAACGTAAAGAATGTACGGTTGATGGTTGTAAGCGCATGCATCACACGTCGCTACATCAAAGTGCATCCGAATCCGCTCCCGTGGCCACCGAAGAGGTAGAACGTGTTTTAAACTGTTCCTCTGATGGGCAGTCGACACTTTTTAAAATCGTGCCCATCACATTATACGGTCCAAACGGAAAGTTGTCTGCATACGCAATGTTCGACGAAGGGTCGTCAATCACGTTATTAGAAGAAAATATTGCCAACCAATTAGGTCTTCGTGGTAGGACCATGCCACTTACATTGCAGTGGTATGGCGAAAGTCAAGTCAAAGAACAGTCCAGAGAAGTATCGGTTGCCATTAAGGGTAGCACAACAGAGTTTTATCTTAAAAAAGTACATACAGTCAAGTCACTGAATTTGCCAAATCAAACTTTTGATAAACAACAATTTGCACATTTGCAGTCTTTGCCAATAAAAAGTTATACAAACGTTAAGCCGGTATTGTTGTTAGGTCTGGACAACAGTTACCTTGGTATAGGTGACAGCACGGTAGAGGCAGGTCCGAAGCAACCAATTGCTACAGCCACGCGATTGGGGTGGGTGGTGTATGGACCCCGCCAACATAAGCAAGTTTCGCAACCAAGAGTGTTGCACGTTCGTCAGTCACAGTCATTACAAGAGTTGCATAGGTTAGTGCAAGAGCACTATTCGGTAGAGAACTTTGGGGTACGTAGTACGAACGTCGTGATGGAGTCAGATGATGACCGTAGAGCAAGGGCCATTTTACAAAACACCACTAAAGAAATTGGTAAAAAATACGAAGTAGGTTTGTTATGGCGAAGTGATACAACAATACTACCGCCTAGTTATGATATGGCTTGTCATCGTTTAAAAAATCTGGAGACACGAATGCTCAAGGATGTTAGTTTTGCTGAGAGATATAAAAACGAGATAGACGCATATATAAGTAAAGGTTACGCCCGGCCATTGCGACAGGAAGAAAGGTTAAAGTCAAGACCTACTACCTGGTATTTGCCGCATTTTGGGGTGGTTAATCCCCATAAACCAAACAAATTACGTATTGTTTTCGACGCCGCGGCCGCCACCTCCAATGTTTCCTTAAATTCAGTTTTGTTAAAAGGTCCTGACCATGCGAAACCACTCATTGCCATTATTCACAAATTCCGACAGGGTGTCGTGGCAGTAGCAGCCGACATTCAAGAGATGTTTTCGCAGGTGAAAATAAGAGATGACGATCAAAGTTCGCAGCGATTTTCGTGGCGGAACGGTGATCCGACAAAGCCGATTCAGACATATGTAATGTCGTCAATGATTTTCGGAGCAATTTGTTCTCCATGCTGTGCCGAATTTGTTAAAAATACAAACGCTGCCAGGTTTAAGTCAACCATGCCACAGGGTTCCGCAGCCGTAATTCACAATATGTATGTCGATGATTTAGTAATCAGCTTTAACGATCCCACTGAAGCCGAGAAAGTCGTTAAAGAAGCCATTGTCATAAGTTTAGCCGCTGTTTCAAATTACGAAACTTTTTGTCAAACGATAAGACACTTCAAAGTATACTATGTGGTGAAATAGAGACGCCGATGACGTTCGTGAACATGGAGCACGAGCCTACTGTAGATAAGGTCTTGGGTATGTTTTGGAACACACTCAATGATTCTTTCGAATTCCACATCAAATTTCATAAAATTGCTCGAGATGTGTTGAGCGGTAACCGTCCACCAACGAAGCGTGAACTTTTAGGTATCGTAATGGCAATTTACGATATATTTGGACTTTTAGCCAATGTTACCATCTACATGAAGCTGCTTCTACAATCACTCTGGAAATGTCAAACACAGTGGGACGATCCACTACCACAACAGCTCAATCACCAATGGATATCATGGTGGGAAAGTTTTCAAAATGTGTCGTCATTTTCCGTACCAAGGTGCTACTCACCCGTACTAATGTCAGCTGATAAAATCCAGCTGCACGTGTTCGTCGACGCTAGCTCAAGTGCATATGCAGCCGTTGCCTATTTGCGTATGTGCAAAGATAGTACCCTTGATGTCGCCTTTGTTGCAGCTAAAGCACGATGCGCTCCGCTGAAAGGTATGACGGTACCTCGTCTAGAGCTTCAGGCAGCTGTCTTAGGGTGCCGTTTGTCGAAATCCGTACAAGATTGCCATGAATTTAACATTGATAAAATCGTCTATTGGAGTGACTCTAAAACAGTGCTGTTGTGGATCAGGTCAACCACACGGGAGTATAAACAATTTGTCGCATGCAGAGTAGCTGAAATTCTTGCTTTAACAGAACCGTGTCGGTGGAGGTGGGTACCAACATCGCTAAATGTGGCTGACGATGCCACACGAGGTAAACCTGTGTCAGAAATTAATCCAAACGGTAGATGGATAAAGGGACCAGACTTTTTACGATCCGGAGAGGAAGAATGGCCGCCAGAACCCGCTGATTTCACATCCGATAAATGCGCCAACGAAGAGAAAAAGAACATTATGTTACTCATGTTGCCAAAAGATGAGTATATCTTGAATTTAAATAAATTTTCATCTTTCTTTAAGGTACTAAGAGTCATGGGTTGGGTACTGAGATTTATACACAATGTCAAAAGTTGTCAACGACGTACAGGGGAACTGAAACCTTTCGAAATTGCTGAATCAGAAAATGCCATATGTCATCGTATCCAGGAGGAAGAATTCGCTGCCGAACTTCTCCAATTGCAATCCAAACAAAGAGTCGATAAGACCAGTCACATTTACGGACTAACCCCATTTCTTGATGCCGATGGGTTAATAAAGGTCAACGGTCGTATCGATGCAGCATTTTGTCTCCCAGTATCAGCTCGTCGTCCAGTTATATTGCCGCAAAATCACTATTTCACTCGCTTGATCGTTGATCATTTCCATAAAATGTTTCACCACCAAAACGACAACTTAACCATAAACGAAGTCAGGCAAAAGTACTGGGCACCGCACATCCCCTCGGTATTGAAGTCCGTAAAAAGATCATGTCCAACGTGTAAAATGAACGCCGCAAAGCCTAATACGCCAATGATGGGACAATTGCCAATCGACCGTTTAACGCCATATACTCGCCCTTTTAGTTACACAGGGGTCGACTATTGTGGTCCATTCCAAATAGCCATTGGTCGACGACGTGAAAAACGTTGGGTCGCTCTATTCACTTGTCTCACCGTGCGAGCTATACATCTGGAGGTGGCAGAAGATTTGTCTACCGATTCATTTCTGATATGTTTACGAAACTTTGTCAACAGAAGGGGAACGCCAATCCGAATTAGAAGTGACAACGGTACTAATTTTGTTGGCGCCCAGAAAATCCTGCAGTCCGGGAACAGCCTATTTGATTTCAACAGGATCGAACAAGAGTGTACGAAGCGTGGCATTGAATGGGTATTTAATTGTCCTGCCAATCCATCAGCTGGCGGGTGCTGGGAAAGGTTAGTACGTTGCGTAAAACGTCTGCTTTACCACGTCCTAAAAGAAGTGTCACCACGTTTGGAAACCTTTAGAAGTACGCTCATCGAAGCGGAAAACATATTAAATAGTCGCCCTCTTACGGATGTTCCCGTATCTCCGAATGACCCGGAGCCGTTAACCCCAAACCACTTCCTATTGGGTAGCCTTAATTCTACTCAAACGCCGAATGTCGAGGAAGAACATACATGTCTACGAAAACAATACAGAATATCGCAAGCTTTAAAAGACAAATTATGGAAGAAATGGGTAAGAGAATATTTGCCATCATTACTACGCCGACCCAAATGAAGAGAGAAGGTGGAACCTTTAAAGCCAGGCCAGGTTGTCATCGTTTGCGATTCTGGTCCACCCCGTAGCCAATGGATAAAAGGTATAATAAAAGACGTAGTCACTGCTAAAGACGGCCAAGTTAGAACCGCATTAGTACAAACCAGCCAGGGCGTATTACGACGACCAGCCAATAAGCTAGCCGCATTTGATGTTTGTGAATCCTCTTAGTGATTCACCTGGAGGTGGAATGTTATTGCTACCGCAATATAATTTACAATTTTACTTCATGCTAATGGGGTGCACCCTAATTTATCTTTATACAAATGCAACTTTGGATCATTTATATTTCTTACATATGTATACATATTCATGAATTCTCACTTAAATATTCGAATCCTCTCATTTGCTCATATTATAGCGCACATATGTACGTGTATACATCCCCATTTGCTTGTAAATATATTCCGTTAGAGTTAAACTGAATTGATTCGAAGAACTGTGCAAATTATAACATTCACAAATTGACACCGCCGAGAAAACATCAAATTTTAATATTGTCAAATAAATCCATTAATAGCAAGTAATACTTATTTCCTTTGAGTTTCATTTGCTAGGATTAGTCGCTACATTCTCCCTGTCCCGATTCTCTCCAGAGACTGCTCACACTCTAACACGTATTTAGATGCTGTGCTATGCGAGATTATTGCCTTAATTGCTGCTTGACTGTCAATATAAAAGTTAACACGGTTGCAGCTTAAACTATTCTCTTCCAGGGTTTCTACTGCTTTGGTTACGGCTAATATTTCCGCTTGGAAAACACAGACCCTACTCCTTCCACTACTTTGGAACAATCTGTGTACACATGTATCGTTGGGGGCTAACTTCACGTAAAATTTTGAATTTTTTTTCTAACTAACGAATATCGAAGCGTGTCAATCATTATCAAACGATTAGCGTTTTAAAAAATTAAAAATTATTATTTGGGGGGACTTCACCTGGAAATATAAAATTCAAATATATATTTAAAATTTTTTTTCTAACAAACGAATAAGTGTCAAAGGAATATCGAAGCGTATCACTCATTATCAAACGATTATCGTTTTAAAAACTTTAAAATTATTAGTTGGGGGGGCTAACTTCAAGTATATATTTACAATTTTTTTCTAACAAACGAATAACTATCAAACGAATATCGAAGCGTATTAATCATTAACAACCGATTATTAAACGATTAGCGTTTTAAAAAATTAAAAATTATTAGTGGGGGGGGGGGGGGGGGGGGGGGCTAACTTCACTTATAAATTTTATATTTTTTTTTCCAACAAACGAATAACTATCAAACGAATATCGAAGCGTATCACTCATTATCAAGCAATTAGCGTTTTAAAAATTAAAAATTATTAGTTGGGGGGGGCTAACTTCACATAGATATTTAAAACGAATAGGTTAGGTTAGGTTGAACTGGCCGGTCCATGAGAACCTCACATAGACTGATTGAGTCCGTAGTGTTACCAGAAGTTTGTTTCACGGACCAAACTGAAAAACCCTATCAAAAACCAGGACCTATGTTATAAAATAACACCGTCCTCTTGGCAAATACTAGAAGCTTCCTAGGACTTAAACCACTTGCTGCTTCTAGATCTGACAGCTGTATCACTCCTAATAGCAGGAGTCTTAGCCTTGCAAGTGCAGGGCACGAGCACAGAACGTGCTCGATAATTTCCCCCTCCAACCTGTACTTCCTACATCTGCTATCAATGACCAAGCCTAATTAAAAGGCATGCGACGCCAGAAGGCAGTGTCCAGTCAGAATACCCGTCATGAGTCTACAGTCCTCTCTTTTTAATGATAGAAACAACTTTGTTAGTCTAAAGTTGTAAGACCTACACATAATCTTGGACACTTTACAGCCCCACGCCTTTCCCGCTTGTTCGATCATGTGCACCTCTCGCCTTCGCTTAATCTCGCCCAGTCTAATTGGGACGTCTACGGAGCAAGCTTCAAGGGATGCGCCCTCTTTAGCTAGTTCGTCCGCTTTTTCATTCCCATCTATTCCCATATGCCCTGGGACCCAGTATAGACCGCTTCTCCCTGTCCCGATTCTCTTCAGGGACTGCTTACACTCTAACAAGCATTTAGATGCTGTGGTATGCGAGATTATTGCCTTAATTGCTGCTTGACTGTCAATATAGAAGCTAACACGATTGAAGCTTGGGCTATTTTCTTCCAGGGTTTCTACTGCTTTGGTTACGGCTAGAATTTCCGCTTGGAAAACGCTACAGTAATCCGGCAGCCTGTAGGATCTGTTTATTTCCGGATCATCACAGTATACCGCAGACCCTACTCCCTCCACTACTTTGTAACCATCTCTGTACACATGTATTGCCTCGTCCGCCATTTGCGCACCCTTGCGCCAACCATCCACCTCTATTGTGGCCTTACGATCTCCCTCGAAGCGCAGATAGGGAATCAGGTTGTCTGTTCGGCTTGTGATTGATGACGCTATACTACTATGGCCATATGGTCGGCGCTCAAGCTGCCCCGAGGCACCGAGCCTGGTTGCGGTTGTTAATGCAATGTTCTTTGCTACCAGGTCTACAGGTGGAATGTGCAGAATGGCATACAGTGCAGCAGTCGGGTTTGTCTTCAGGGCTCCCGTAATGCTAAGCATCGATAGTCTGCATACCCCCTCTAATTTTTTGAGGTATGTTGTTTTTTGTGTGGCTTTCCACCAAACAAGAACTCCATAGTATAGAATAGGGCTTACACTGGCTGTAAAAACCCAATAAGAAAAAGAGGGCGATAAGCCCCACGTACACCCCAGCATTCTTTTACATGCATAGAGTGCCGTTGAGGCCTTCTTGACCCTCTCCCCAACGTTGAGCTTCCATGACAGCTTACTGTCTAGCATGATTTCTAGATATTTTGTGCAAGGTTGTTCCTGTAAGGTAACCTCATTGGCCTGGTCCAATTTGGGACCTTGTACCTCTTTGTAGACAAGACCATATCCGTCTTCTCCGCATTGACTTTCAACCCGACATTAGATGCCCAGGTATGAATATCCTGAAGCGCCCGATCCATCAAAGAACTAATCGCTGGAAGGCACATTCCACTTGTGACAATTGCAACGTCATCTGCGTAAGCCGTAAGTTTTACGGGTCCCTCATCGAATCGCCTGAGCAGTTGGTTGATGACCAGCGTCCACAGCAGAGGTGATAGCGCCCGTCCTTGCGGCGTGCCCCTGTCCACTGATTTCGTGGCCTCATACAATCCCCACAGTGATGTAATCTTTCTGCAATGTAACATGTATCCGATCCATCTGATTAAGGCAGGATGTACTTTAATGTAATTAAGACCATCCATAATCGCCCATTTTGAAACATTATTGAAAGCCCCGGCAATGTCCAGGGATTTCTCTATGCTTATTACCACCCTATGCAATGCGGTGTCTACCGACTTGCCTTTGATGTACGCATGCTGTATTGTGGAGAGCAGCTTTTCATCCACGTTGTACCTTATGTACACATCTATTAGCCTCTCAAAGGTTTTGAGCAGAAACGATGTTAAACTAATGGGTCTATAATCTTTGGGATACACGTGACCGATCTTCCCCGCCTTTGGTAGGAAAGCTACACGAGCAGTTCTTCAAGAGTGCGGTACATGATTCAGCCTTATGCACCCATTGAATATTATTTTAAGCCATTCCACGACCGCCATACTTGAAATTTGTAGCATGGCCGGGAATACACCGTCTGGTCCCGGCGATTTAAACTTATAAAACGTTTTCACTGCCCATTCTATCTTGGTAGCGGTCACCAGGCCCGGCACTACTAGCTCCGTGATCGAAGTGTGAGTAATGTCTGCTGGCTCTTCTAAACCGTCTCCCGATGGGAAATGTGTGTCGAGAAGCACCTCAAGGGATTCCTCACTATTACGTGACCATTCCCCGTTCTCTTTCTTTATTAGTCCCTGGACTATGTTTCCCCTTGCTAGGACTTTTTTCAACCGTGCTGTTCCGCTGAAGCACTCTATGCCCGTACAGAAACTTTTCCATGAGTTTCCTTTCACCCTGATAATTTCACGCTTGTAGATCCTCAGTACATCCCTGTGTTCGTCCCGACACGCTTCGCTTTCCGCCGTCTTTGCGAGATTAAACATTTCTATTACTGGATATTGGACCCCTGTATGTAGGAGCATTTCCCCTGTTGGCTATCTGCAAATTGGTTTGCAGGATCTAATAAAATAGAGATTCGCCTCTTTCGTTCGTATCTGCTCCTCCCCACGCATTTTGGTGCCCATTTGAATCTGCGCCTATGACCAACCGCCCTTTGCGCCCTTCCTCCTGTACTAGCCTTTTGCACTCCATCGGTGGAACCTCCGCAGCATGGGCCATGTAGCAGGGCGCCAGAATAAATGCCTGCTTATTCTTTTGCTCAACGGCCACCGCTACGAGGTCCTCAGTGGCATATATGAATGCAGCTGTTTCCTTACCATTACTGCAGCTCTCACCCGTCCTTCCGTTTGCGCGTAGTAAACGCCAAACCGACGCGCGCTAAGTCCAGAAACATTTCCTCCCGATGAAAGCTACGGCTCCTGGATCAGCGCCAAGTCAAACGAACCCTCCTCAAGTGTTAGGAGGAGTTCGCTCGACGGAGGTTTATCTGTAGGACTCGCAGCATCATTGGCCTGTTTGTCCCCCTCCAGCACCTTCGTCGCGACGTCGTCATCCTCCTCTTGCCCTTTTGGTTTAGAGTATTCGAGTCCCCCTTCAGCCTCTCGTGACTGTTGTGCCGAGTGTTCCTCTGTGCGAGTCACAGCACCATTTGGCGGTTGGTCCTCTTCTAACACCTACGTGGTGAGGTCAGGGACCTCCACCTGTCTTTTTTCCTTTAGGCTTTTGAGGTCCTTTTCAACTTCGCCCACCTCTAGCGTGTCAGGGTTTTTATCCCCGGGACTTCTTTTCCTGAGTCGCATATAAATTTGGCAGTGCCAAAGGAAATTTTGCCAAGCTGCGTGTACAAAATATCCTCAGACTGCTTGTTTATTTGGAAGATGTAGAACTGACCCTCCTCGGTAGGCCGAGATACAGTAAGTACCTTCCAATCCTGTGTCGGTATGTTCGGATTCTGATTCTGCAGAAGTCGCAGTGTATCCACCGACTTCATCACGCATGGTATCCCTACCTTAACTGTTGGTACCGTGGGGATTTGCGCTTTATCCACTACCTCAAACCGCGCGTTCGTGCCATGCCTTTGGAGGTTTGGAACCACTTCCTCCAGCCACCGCAAGCTCGCGATGTTCTCGCACGCTATCATCTTCACACCATTATACCATCCCCCCGAATCAAAGGTTGGAATGGGCTTACTTGGTTGTTCCCGCATCATCTTAAGCATTAAGCTAATAAGCTCCCTTTCCACAGATCTCCACCTTTCAGTAGTAATTTGTCCGAAAGGTCAACGATCAACCAGCGCCACAGTCAGTGACTGCTTTGCCACATCACTCATCTTCTCGGGAAAACCCGGAGTCTTAGTGTTATCTCCCTTTGACACCTTCGAGAAAGCCGGCGTCTTAGCTTTAACTCCCTTTAGCGCCTCCGAGAAAGCCTGAGTCTTAGCGTTATCTCCCTTTGACGTATCTCCTACTTCCGAATTTGGAACTTCCCTCTGACTCGCAGCTTTCGAGGTAGTTGCTACCTCGCTATTGGGGCTGTCTTGCAGCTTTGGGCCTACTTGTCTTGTCTATGCGACTGCTCTGCCTCGCGGCTCTGGGACTGGGTCCTTTCTGCCTCTTGAAAGCAGGCTTGTCGCTTTCCGCCGAACATTGCCTCTTCATTCTGACATTCGACGCTGCATTCTGCTCGTACTGATTGCAGAACCCAGGGTTTCTCGCAGCAAACCTTTTGAACTGCCTTCGACCTACTTCTACCGCCTCATGGGCCCATTCCAAGTTCTCTATCTCCACTTCTTTGGGGTCGAATACTGCTCCCAAGTGTTGTACAATTCTTAGTGCTGCAGGGTACTGCGAGAGAGCTCTTTTACTTCCTCTGTTCCGTACCCTTCTCCACTCTTCTACTCCGTTTTCATTATTGTGTTTCTCCAACACGGAGTTCATTGAAGCAGTGTTACATACATATATATTGCATGCATTCTAAACGTTTCTCACGCTGCAGTGCATTCGACACTCTGCTTATGTCGTAAGTATGAATGTGATTATAATAAGCAATGTCAACATAATTACGTTTCCACAGGCAGGCAAGCAAGCGAAGCGCGTGCAATATATGAGCGACGCTTATGCACCAGCGACCGTGCGAACGGTTGCTATGTACAAACGTTTACATCGTTCATGCAATATGTATGTACGTATGTTTAGTATATAGGAACTTTAGTACGTAATAATTTTTTTAGAATATTTTAGTATAAATAAGCCGAAATTTTGTGAATAAAGTGAATTCAATCTTGGTGCCGTTTCAATGGCACTTCGCTAATTCATTTTCTTATTATTGGCAACCTACATGGCGATCCTGCCATACTGCTAAAAATAAACCGGCAGTCTCCTTATCATATTTTGCGCTGCTGAATTAAATCGGCAGCCTCCCTCGTCTGCTGCTTGAAATATAGACAGACTTCCTCTAAAAATCCTTAAACTTTTGAAAGGATCCTACAGAACCTGAAGCAGGATATCCACCTAATCATGGGGGGAGATTCCAATGCAGGAAATTGCAATTGGATTAAAGGCGAGGATAACCTTTTTACGAAATATCTTTGGAAAAATTTTACTTTCTGCAAAGGACTCCAACTTTGCAACGGCGAATGGTATAGTCAATGCAAAGGGTTGGATCACAGCGACAGTGGCAACAAGGGTGCAATTCAAATTTTAAAAATTCTCGAATACCACAAAGGAAAGAAGGAAAAATATTTTTGGTCTTTAATACTGATTGCATTCTCGTTATTAAATTATATGTTTGCAACTGCAAGACAACTACCGCCACCAACACGACCACCGCCGACGCATAACGAAGTGGAATAAACCTGGAATAAACCTTATGCGCTATACAACTTGTTGGAGGTTGGCCGGGTCCCCGAAGACCAAATGAAAAATATCATTCTAATTACTGCGTAGGACGATTGTTGGAATAAGCAGATACAGCAGATTATACATTTGTAAGATTATAATAGAAACATTTGGCAACCTAACGGCTGCCAGTTTAAGTGCAAAAAGTAGATTTTTGCCACTAAAGTTTGTTTATTTTTAAATGGGGATTGATGAGAAAGCGCCGATGCGCAACGGAGAGAATTTTCCACCAGAAATAAAACCACTGCACTTTAAATATACTAACACTTCATGTGCTTTAATATAAACTTTATTTTGCTTTAAAATCACTTTACAGGACAACTCGTATTTACAAATATGATTGCGATGCGGACGCAGTAGTAGTTACAGACAACTAAGTAGTTAAAGACAACTAGCTGAATTAGCAGAAGATGAGGCCACGTTTGTATTAATTGGATCGTTAAGATCTGGGTTTACGTTAGTAGAAGGGTTAACTAAGTTTGTACTATTTGGGTCGTTAGGATCTTGTTTTAAAGTAGAAGAAGTTAAAATTTCACTATTTGAATCGTTAAGATTTGAAGCTAAATTAGAAGTTGAATTTTTAATGGAAGAATTTTCGAAGCCTGGAAAATCTGTTGATAAAAAAATCTATTTTCCTGGTTTGTGACGTTTTCGGTCGAAGATGAAGCTAAACTTTCGTAGCTTGAGCCTGATTTATCTGAATCGGATTCTGAATCTGAAGTTTTTTGCACTTGTCTACCACTTCTAAGGTTGTACATATGAAATTACTAAAGCACTTGTTTGAATGTTGAATTTATATTTGAAGTTAAATTGTTGAGGAAAAAGAGCGAAAAAAATTAAAGAAATATTTAACAATTTATTAGAAGAATTAATTGAAACTGCAGTAAATTTTTATGAAAAATTTGTAAAAAGTAATTGAATTCAAAATGGCTCAAAAGTATGTAAGTATTAATTGGTAAAAGTCTTAAAATGTACTCACGGACGCACCGCTTTATTCAAAAAAATCTCAATTTGGGTTTTCACGGAACCACCGCATGTATTAAAAATTGAATTGGTTTTTCACGGAAAGACCGCATGTAATAAAAATTGAATTGGTTTTTCACGGAACCACCGCATGTAATAAAAAAAATCTTAATTGGTTTTTAACGGAACCCACCGTATGTATCAAAAAAAAATTAATTGGTTTTTTCGAAAACCACCTTGTGCATCAAAAAGAAATTAATTGATTTTATCAAAAACCACCCTAATATCAAAAAAAAAAATTAATTGGTTTTATCGAAAACCACCCTAATATCAAAATCCAAAATTTATATGCTATTGAAACAATCCAAGTTAATTATATGATAAGCCAATGCATTGCATTTAATGGTAATTAAAATGTCTTATATACGTATATATGTTTGAAAAAGAAAACCGTAAGCAAGAATAATTTTAAATAAATACATATATATACTTAATTTTCGCTGCTGCTAGTTTCCGTCACTGCTGCTGCTGCGCTGGCAGACCTGAATCGCTGCTGGTGTTGTTGCTGCTACTGATTGCGGTAAAAATGGCGTTGTATTGGTGGAGTGGTTTTTCGCGTTCCGTTATGTGAGTAGGTGGAGGAATGCCGTTAGAAATTCCGATGGTTGGTGGTACAGTTTGCCCTTACGTAGGCGAATTAGTTGTTCGAATTTATAATTCTTTTTTTTTTGTTGTATTATCTCTGCTTCTTTTTATATTTGTTGTAGTCGTAGATTTAATTGAGGGAAAAAAAATTTTTCCTGCTGCTTTTTATAAATTTGTATTGTGAAATTTAGTTAAATTAATTATGAATTTATGGACTTTAGTTAGGAATTTGTATTAACTCTGTTTTTCCTTGTAGATTTGCATGTGTTTTATTAGAAAATTGTGTTACTTCTGTTTTTCGTTATAGATTTGCGTATATTTGTTAGAAAAATTAAATTATTTCCGTTTTTATTAAAAGTGTTTAGATATTTGTTAGAAAAATTTAATTACTTCCGTTTTAATTAAAAATGTTTAGATATTTGTTAGAAAAATTGTATTATTTCCGTTTTCATTAAAAATGTTTAGATATTTTTTAGAAAAATTTTATTATTTCCGTTTTCATTAAAAATGTTTAGATATTTTTTAGAAAAATTTTATTTAAATTTGTTTTTTTTCACTGCACCACCACTTTGCAAATTTTCACTCCACTCTAATCACCGAAAAGAATGACCGGTTCGCCACGATGCCAAGATGAAAAATGAACGAGGCTCCAGCCTCACGGTCGCAATATAATGTAAGGCTTCTGCCTTCCGAGCCAAAAACTCACCCGTGGTTATGTGGGGTTAAATCCTACCCTCGTGGAGGTTGCCGCCTCCATAACGTTGCACTGGTGCCCATTTTTAAAAGGAAAACACTCTTCGGTCGGTTGTAACTGTTTTATTAAATTATTACTTTAAACTGTAATTATTATTGAGTTTAATACAATTTAATTACTCAAGCTCTAAAAAGTTCACGACCAAGCACGTAGTTGCACAAATTTATAATGATGGCGGTGAAACATAAAAATGCCGATGGCACTATTGCCATTCGTCATTTTTGTATTTCGTTATGTACAACATACTTTGCCTACTGTCTTACACATCGTATTACAATAGCTGACTACTTATTAGAATATTCTATGAACATGTTTCCTACTCTTTCTTACAGAGTGCACCATTCACAATGTCACATCTTGCATTGTCCGCAATGGCGTTGCCAGATGTGTCGTTATGTATAAAATGGGAAATTTTATCACTACATCGTAATGGAAGAACAACTAGAGCGGCTTTTGACCGCTTACAATTTTGAAAGGACCGTTACGTGACTATCTTATACATTTTTGATATATGAAAAAGATGAAAGGGTAGGGTTGCCGTCCGCACGCAATTTATACATAAATACAGGGGATTAAATTAATTGATACTCATGTCTTCAACATGGCGGCCCGACTGCGCCGTTACGCGGTGCAGCATCTTCTGCAATTTGAAGACAAATTGGTCAAGAATAATGAATACTCGAGTAAGCATGTTTAAAAATAAAAATAAAATAGGTACCCAAGTTCTCAAAGATCTAATATTTGCATTAACCCCAGAAGTTATGCATGTGACAAATGTCGACAGAAATTCTTCATAAATATCATGACGATCCAATCTGGGAAGGCCACCCAGAAACCGCATGACACATAAGATCTAATAAAAAATATTGCTGGAAAAAATGAAAATAGTATGAAAAATTTTTGCATCCACTGTTCTAACTGGTTTAACCACTTATCACTATATAACTACTTCTTGACCAAGCAGCAACTGAATCTACCCAATCTACTGTATATAATACGCTCAGATATCCCGCTTTTCCATCAATGTCAATTTTCTTTATCTTATTCTATACGTTACAATTTTAATTTGAAATGGGCTACCAATACAAAAGCTTTGTTTAACCGTTCTCATCTAGGAGGTCATAATTTTAGATAATAGGATTTTTTGATCTAGTTAAATAGATAGTAGATATATAGGGCCCTGTAGAATAGGAAAAATAATTTTATTAATAACCCGCGGAATAGAAAATATCAATAGGAAAAATTATTTTATAAATAATCTTTAGAGTAGTAAATATCGATAAAAACAACAATTTTACATTAATTCCCTATAAGGTAGAAAATATTAATAAGAAAAAAAAATTTACATTAATTCCGTATACTGTAGAAAATAGAAACGTAGAAAACATAATTCAGAATAGTAATGATCCTCTAAGCAATAAAAACAAGAAAATCAAAGTACATAAAAGTAGGCTTAAACTCATAGAATAAGAACATTTCAATTTTGTAAACACAAAGAAAATTCTTATCGTATGCAAAAGAAAAATACAATAATAAAACAAACAAAAATTTTGAATGACATAAATCATCTAATAGCCCAATTGAAAATCTAGTAAACAAAACAAAAAATTTGTAGCATAAGTAATTACCTAAACCAAAGAACAAAAAGAAGAAGAAAAAAATATAAACTCAAGTATGTCACACTGACAAAAATAAAAAAAATCTTTATTTACAAAACCAACACAACTTATTAATAAACAAACCACTTGAGACTCTGTCTTAAATTTAATTGAAACAGAATGACTTTACACTCAATGTAAAGTTACCCTCTAAAAATTGGTGGTGTTACATACATATATCTTGCATGCATTCTAAACGTTTCTCACGCTGCAGTGCATTCGACACTCTGCTTATGTCGTAAGTATGAATGTGTTCATAATAAGCAATGTCAACATAATTATGTCCCCACTGGCAGGCAAGCAAGCGAAGCGCGTGCGATATATGAGCCACGCTTATGCACCATCGACCATGCGAACGGTTGCTATGTACAAACGTTTACATCGTTCATGCTATATGTATGTACGTATGTTTAGTATATAGGAACTTTAGTACATAAGAATTTGTTTAGAATATTTTAGTATAAATAAGCCGAAATTTTGTGAATAAAGTGAATTCAATCTTGGTGCCGCTTCAATGGCACTACCCTAATTCATTTTCTTATTACAGACAACCTACATCAGCACTTCTCTTGCTCCCCGAGTCCGTTGCATCACTTAACTCGTATTTGTCGTCCTTGGATTGCGACTCAGTCTTCCTCTTTACATCGTCCTTACTACAATCAGGTAATGAGTCGTTCCTCTTGGTCGTACGACCACCTGCCCGATAAGGCGGGATCAGCGGTCCAGTATTATATACGTGGAAAGAACCATCCGATAGAGCAGCGCCCCTTACTGTGGTAAGGCCATGAATACTTCCCGAGGTGGCCCGGTATCGGGAAGGCTCCGTTCGAATACAGCCGAATTTATCCCCTGGCTGCAAAGCGTCCAATAGGCACGGTCCGCATAACACCCTGGATATATTACCCTAATCCATACCCATATTACCTAATCCATTATACATATATATTCATTCACATAGAAATTTAAAATTTTTGTCTAACAAACGAATAATTATTAAACGAATATCGAAGCGTATCACTCATTATCAAACGATTAGCATTTTAAAAAATTAAAAATTATTAGTTGGGGGGCTAACTTCACATAGATATTTAAATTTTATTTTCTAACAAACGAATGACTAAGCGTATCAATCATTATCAAACGATTATAAATCGATTAGCGTTTTAAAAAAATATTAGTTGGTGGGCTAAATTCACATAGATATTTAAATTTTTTTTCTAATAAACGAATAACTATCAAAGCGTATCAATCATTATCAAACGATTAGCGTTTTAAAAAATTAAAAATTATTAGTTGGAGGTGTGGGCTAACTTAACAGCGCTGAAGGTGAGGGAGTGCAAGTGAAGCACTCGTACAATGATAGATGTCAAAGTAGCTCAGATATTAACAGATACGCCTTCGGGTTCCACATGTACAATATGTGGAGCTATTCCACGACAAATGAATGATTTGACTAAAGTGACTGCTAGGCCTGAAAATGAAGAATACGGACTGTCTACTTTGCATGCCTGGATTTGTTGTATGGAAATGATTTTACATATTTCCTATAATCTGTCTTTCCAAACATGGTCAGCAACAAGCGAAGAAAAGAAACGACTAAAGCAAGTGAAGAAAACCCTGGTACAAAGACGTTTCCGGGAAGAGCTAAGATTGATCATCGACAAAGCAAGACAAGTAAGTGGTAATACTAATGACGGTATTACTGCCATAAGATTTTTTGACAATGCTAGCTGCTCTGCTGAAATTAAGGGAGTGGATATAAATTTGATTAAACGACTTTACATAATTCTGCAAGCTCTTTTATCGGGTGTAATGATAAATGCTGAAAAATTTGGAAGTTATGGTATGGAGACTGCCAGGATCTATGTGAGCAATTATGAATGGTACTACATGCCATCTTCAGTTCACTAAATTTTGATTCATGATGGAGAAAGTGTCATAAAGCATTTTGCAGTACTTCCTATTTGTCAACTTTCGGAAGATGCACAAGAACCCCGTAATAAGGATTATTAAAAACTTCGTCTACACCATGCTAGAAAATGCTGAAGATCCGCTGCAAACGAGGACGTATTTCACACTCTTCTTTATACTTCAGATCCTTACATAAGCAGCATTAGAAAACTGTATACTAAAAACGTGAAGGAACTTGATGAAGACACCTTAGGTCTTTGGAAAGTGAACGAATTAATTTTAGATCCCGAAGTTCATCAAGTATAAATAACATAATAAACATATATGTGACCCGGTATATGAAAAGGTGGCTTATGACTCAAAAAATAAATTGCGAGAAACAGCTGTTAAAGATAAACAATGCATTTTTTCAGTTTCTTAGTAGTTTTTTTTTTTTTTTTTTTTGAGTCATAAGCCACCTTTTCATAGGCCTGGTCACATATATACAATAACAATAGTAAACATTACAATTAATTAATTAATCGGTGTCCAATTTTAGTCACCATATTTTTATGTATTTATTGTTTATATTGGTTTTTGTAGGCGTCAAAATAATAGTATTCATTGTTAAAAAATAAATATTGGATATTTTTGATAATTTTGAATTTCGTTTATTTTTTAAGGTATGGTTTTAAAGTAAATCATAATAAATTACATTCCATTTGAATCCATATACCCTATTCTATATTTGTTCAAAAATTTAGAACATAATATTCAGAAATAAAAAAGTTATTGATTTTTAATCAG
This sequence comes from Eurosta solidaginis, assembly GCF_040869045.1. NCBI lineage: Eukaryota > Metazoa > Arthropoda > Insecta > Diptera > Tephritidae > Eurosta > Eurosta solidaginis. Next base: position 143,199,847 of record NC_090320.1, read on the forward strand.
AAACAGGCCTCTATTTTCCATAGGGATGCAGAAGAATGAGAAGAAATTGAGAGATCGCGGGTTCGAATCGAGCTCAAGGCCTAAAAATAATTTTTTATCATTATTATTGTTATGATAAATTTTTTCTTAATTGAAAAAATTTTTAAATTAGAATAGAAGAAAGAAAAAATTTTAGACAACTGCCAAAGCTCGTTGTATAGATCCATTTCGGGAACTGCTAAATTCCTTCATCGGCAACGTTTAGGCGCCGCTGCTATAACCATTCAGCCATCACAGCGGTTTTTTGTTTGTCTTCATTAATCCTACTTCTATTCTGGTTCGTGCCAATTGATATTGTGGCAGCTCTGCCAGCCACCTAGCACGGAGTAGTAAACGAACAACCACAACAATACATTTTGACATTTCATTGTATCTTGCTATGTTATTATTCTTCTTATACTTTCTTAGCGACCAGACGTGTCGAGTAACTTGAAATTGAATTATATTAATCTTTGTAATTATTAATAGGTGTTGTTAAATAAATTGAATGAAACACCAAAGTGGTGACCCCGACGTGATCTTCAACAAGAAGATTTTTCAGTTTTCGACACGTTTGCAAAGAGTTTTAGCAACGATAGTGCAAAACCACGGAAAATTCCCAACACGAAATTCAACGAATTTGCGAGGAAGCGTATACACACATACATCGGCACAGAATATTTTGAAAAGCAACGTTCAACGAATGAGCGAGAAGCGAATGCACACATTAAACGTAGGAAGAACATTTTGAACGTTCTAGAATATTATCTTTTTGATGTTGCGGTTGAACGAGTTTTTTTCAATCGGCAATTTTTAACTCAAGCTAAATTAGGGTTATGCATGCCGGCCGATACGATTTGCGTAGTGCTACAAATAAAGATTCGAGTGAAGAAGATTTATTTCATGACAGTGTGATGGCGGAATTGAGCGACGAAGTAAAGCAGCAATTGCAGCAAGTTCAAACAAGCATTGAATCACTGCAAAACAATTACGTTTGTCAACAAGAGTAAACTGGCAACGTATGCACGTACCAAATTTCAATAAACAGAATCCGCAGTTATGGTTCGCACAACTAGAGCGATCATTTCATTTGAGCGACATTACTTCGGACGCCGATAAGTTTGACTGGGTAACTATACATCTCGATCAAGAAATTCTGTTAGCAGTAGAAGATCTTGTAACTCAGCCCCCAAATGAAAATAAATACACCACTCTTAAAGGTAGGTTACTAGCGAAATTTTCTGAATCTTCAGAGAGTAAATTACGGCGATTGTTGCAAGGCGGTGGCACTGCGGATATGAAGCCGTCTGAGATGTTATGGTACATGCAGCGTCTCGCACCGGACCCAGGCAGTGCAGCCGTTATTAGAACATTGTTTTTAGGCCAAATGCCCAATTCTATACGCCCACTTTTAACAGTATGGAAAGAAGACGATCTGGGCAAATTAGCGATTATTGCTGACAAGATGTTAGAAGCAGTCAGCTCTAACTCTCTTAATATGATAGCGGTACAAGGAAACGTATCAAGTGCTGCTTCGTCTTCAGTTAACGCGTTGTCGAGCGACGGAAATTCCTTGGGAGAAATTGTCAATACACTTAAGTCACTATCTGAGTCGGTCAAGAAACTGCAGATCGACATCAACAAAATTAAGAATAATCCGACAAAACGTTCAACCTCCCGGGCTCCTTCCTCCAGTAGGGACAAAACAACAACTAGTAATGATGGAGGGAAACATCTATGTTATTTTTATAACAAATTTGGCGATAAAGCACGCAACTGTCGTCCAAATTGTACGTACACTAATTCGTCAAACTAGAGCCGCTGCTGCCAGTCCCGCTGGTGGGTAGCAGCGATAACAGGACCAGCAACAGAACTAAACCGAGTGATGATTCACTTCATGAAACAAGACTACATGTATACGATCGTCACATTTGCTTCCAGTTCCTAGTAGATTCGGGTTCGATTATTTCCGTTATACCACGTAAATTCACTAATTTAAAATTAAAACCAAATGAGCTTCAGCTGTATGCTGCTAACCAAACAGTCATACAGACATACGGAAACCATATCCTCAAACTAGATTTAGGGTTAAGACGAGCGTTCAACTGGACGTTTACCATTGCTGATACTCATATAGCGATTATTGGGGCAGATTTTCTGACTCACTATAATTTATTAATTGAACTTAAATCAACAACGTCTTATTGACAGGACCACTGGTCTTACCACAAGCGGAAAATTAGTCGACACTGCCGAGTTTGATATTTCTACAGTTAACAGCGCTAACGAGTTTGCAGGACTTTTAACACGTTTTGTAGAGATTACAAAACCCTCACGTAAATTCAACAATAATAGTAGCGTTAATAACGTAAGACACCATATAGAAACAAAGGGAAATCCAATTGCCGATCGGCCGCGACGTTTAGCTGGGGATAAGCTTTCTAGTGCAAAGAATGAAATTAATTTTCTTCTCGAACAGGGTATTTGCCAACCATCAAAAAGTCCATGGGCAAGTCCACTCCACATGGTCGAAAAAAAGTCGGGAGGTTGGCGAGCTTGTGGGGACTATCGTAAATTAAATGCGATCACCATTCCAGATCGATACCCAATTTCCCACATCCATGACCTATCAGAGAAATTATATGGAAAACAAATTTTTTCTACAATTGACTTGGTGCGCGCATATTATCAAATCCCCATGTGCGAAACGGATATGGAAAAAACTGCAGTATGCACTCCTTTCGGGCTTTATGAATTTCTCTACATGCCGTTTGGGCTTAAGAACGCTACTCAAACCTTTCAAAGGTTTATGGACGGTATTTTTAAAGACATCGATTTCGTGTACGTATATATAGATGATATTCTGGTAATGTCCACGTCAGTACGCGAGCATGAAGATCACCTTCACACAGTTTTTTCCATATTACAGCGGCATGGTTTGACAATTAATGTGAATAAGTGTCAACTTGGAAAACCTGAAGTAAATTTTCTGGGGTATGTCATCAACGGCGATAGTGTACGTCCACCCGCCGAGCGAGTAGAAGTCATAAGGAATTACAAACCACCTGACACAGTTTGCGAACTTAGCCGATTTCTCGGTATCATCAACTACTATCGGCGGTGTATTCCAAAGGCATCACAACTACAGTCGCAATTGAGCGAGTTCACACGCAACATGCGAAAGAATGACAAAAGTAAAATCAACTGGACTAGTGAAACTCTCAAAGCTTTTGATGATTGCAAGCGTAGTTTAGCAGAAGCTACGATCTTGGCTCACCCAGCTCCAGATACAAAGCTTGCAGTGGTAAGTGATGCTTCAGACATAGCGATCGGTGCGGCGTTAGAACAACTTTGCGATGACATTTGGCAGCCTCTAGGGTTTTTTTCAAGAAAAATTACTAGTACTGAAAGGAATTACAGCACTTACGATCGAGAGCTTCTGGCCGTCTATGAAGCCATACGGTATTTTAAACATATGTTGGAAGCACGCGTGTTCGTCATCAAGACAGATCATAAGCCACTTATTCACGCCTTTAAGCAGAAGCCCGAGAAAGCGTCGCCGCGACAGTTAAGACAGTTGGACTACATTTCGCAATTCTCTACGATGATTATGCACGTATCCGGTGACTCTAACGTAGTAGCTGACACCCTGTCACGTCTGAATGCTATTTCAATGCCAACCAGCGTAAATTATTCGGAGCTTGCGCATGCACAGGCCAAAGATATTGATCTACCTCTACTTCTACAGGGAAGCACTTCGTTAAAGTTGCAGACAATGCATTTCGAAGGCAACAGCGTTTACTGCGACATTTCTACTGGAAATATAAGGTTATACGTACCTAAAGAGTTGCGTCACAAAGTATTTGCATCGGTACATGGACTTTCACACCCGGGTGGTAAGGCAACCCTAAAACAACTACGAAAAAAGTATGTTTGGCCTTCGATGTGCAAAGACGTGGCGATTTGGGCAAAGGCTTGTTTACCTTGTCAACGAGCAAAGATTCATAGACACAACTCCATTTTACCGGATAAAATCGACATGCCGGACAACAGGTTTGATCATGTGCACATTGACATCGTTGTAATGCCCCAGGTAAACGATTATCGTTACTGTTTGACTATGATCGACCGATTTTCACGCTGGCCCGAAGCCGTTCCCCTGCAAGACATATCTGCGATGACTATAGTAAAAGTTTTTTGGACTCATTGGATCGCTAGGTTTGGCTGTCCAAAGACCATCACGACTGACCAGGGCACACAATTTGAGTCAGCACTTTTTAGAGCTCTCACGAACATGATCGGATGTCAACGCATACACACCACAGCCTATCATCCCCAATCTAATGGGATGATAGAGCGATGGCATCGATCCTTCAAAACAGCGCTCATGTGTGACCCAGCAACTCCATGGCTAGATCTACTACCGACCGTGTTACTCGGATTACGAACATGCTATAAGGAGGATCTTCGAGCTTCCACTGCAGAAATGTTGTATGGTGGTCCTATCAGATTACCCAATGAGTTTTTTGAAGACCTAGACAAAACTATCGATCCACAAAATTTTCTGGAAAAGCACCGCGAATATATGCGCAACACTCGGCCTATTCCAGCTGCTCATCATAACTCGAAGAAAAGTTTATTTTTGCTCAAAAACTTATATGACTGTTCACACGTACTGGTGAGAACAGATGCAGTTCGAGAGCCCTTAGAAGCTCCTTACACTGGCTCCTACGAGGTTATAGATCGTCCCACTGATAGAGTTTTTAACGTGAAGATGAATAACAAGAAAGTTGCTGTATCGGTTGACAGATTAAAGCCAGCTTTCATCATACGTGAAGATACAGATACCAGTTCCGATGAGGCAGCTACGAAACCGATCCCTCGAACATACGAGAAGTCAAGGCGCGTATGATTCCTGAACCAACAGTGACTTCGTCATTAAAAGGGGAGTACTGTGGCAGCTCTGCCAGCCACCTAGCACGGAGTAGTAAACGAACAACCACAACAATACATTTTGACATTTCATTGTATCTTGCTATGTTATTATTCTTCTTATACTTTCTTAGCGACCAGACGTGTCGAGTAACTTGAAATTGAATTATATTAATCTTTGTAATTATTAATAGGTGTTGTTCAATAAATTGAATGAAACACAAAAATATTCACAACACTGCGACATCTGTTGCAGAATGGATGTGAAAATTGGACTTGTTTGATGGCAATGCTGCGATAGTGTCATATTTTATTGACACTTTTTCCCCGTGCTCTGGGATGTATTAACAATTTTTGTTGTTATATCGGCCTACTGATTTGTAAAATCGCGGGTTCGAATCGAGCTCAAGGCCTAACAATAATTTTTTATCATTATTATTGTTATGATAAATTTTTTCTTAATTGAAAAAATTTTTAAATTAGAATAGAAGAAAGAAAAAATTTTAGACAACTGCCAAATGCTGAATGATTATAGCAGCGGCGCCTAAACGTTGCCGATGAAGGAATTTAGCAGTTACCGAAATGGATCTATACAACGAGCTTTGGCAGTTGTCTAAAATCTTTTCTTTCTTCTATTCTAATTTAAAAAATTTTTCAATTAAGAAAAAATTTATCATAACAATAATAATGATAAAAAATTATTGTTAGGCCTTGAGCTCGATTCGAACCCGCGATCTTACAAATCAGTAGGCCGATATAACAACAAAAATTGGAAATTGAGGGAAGAGAAAAGAGAGAAGGAGATTGAGAAAGAGATAGAATGAGACGAAGATGGAGATAGATGAAGCGAAAAAGGCGGAGGGAGGAGTGAATAAAAGGATTAGGAAAAAGTGAAGAGGGGGAGAGCAGAGTCCGACGGAAAAAGCTTATTAAAATGTATGCAGATAGGCCAAATTTAGGACAGGACAACGTCTTCCGGGTCTTCTAGTAATTCTATAATATAAAAATAAGTCGGGTTTTCCTTCCAGACGCTATAACTCCAGAATGCACCAAGCGATTTCCACGGTTTTGCATTCGTTGGAAAGGTCTCGGGCTCCGTGACGTTTTAGCAAAGAAAATTCAGGATCGACGCATAGGGTCTCGAGATATAGGCCAAAACGTGGACCCGGGTACCCCTAGAATGTGTTTATAGTATATGGATATGAAATGAAAGCTGTTGATGAGTGCTTTATTATAGGGTAATTTTCATACCCCTGGGTGACTAGGGTCTCGAGATATAGGCCAAAAAGTGGGCCCGTGAACGCCTAGAATGTGTTTTTACATTATGGGTATCAAATTGAAGTTGTTGCTGTATGCTTTAGTACAGAATAAGTTTTACACCGCTGGGTGACTAGGGTCTCGAGATATAGGCCAAAACATGGACCCGTATACACATATAATGTGTTTTTACATTATGGGTATCAAATTGAAGCAATTGATGTGTGCTTTAGTACAGAGTAAGTTTTACGGGTGACTAGGGTCTAGAGTTATAAGCCAAAACGTGGATCAGGGTAACACTAGGATGTGTTTTTACATTGTGGATACCAAATGAAAGCCGTTGATGTGTGCTTTATTACAGAGTAAGTTTTACACCGCTGGGTGACTAGGGTCTCGAGTTATAGGCCATAACGTGGATCAGGGTAACACTGGGATGTGCTTTTACATTATGGATATCAAATGAAAGCTGTTGATGTGTGCTTTAGTACAGAGTAAGTTTTACACCGCTGGGTGACTAGGGTCTCGAGTTATAGGCCAAAACGTGGATCAGGGTAACACTAGGATGTGTTTTTACATTATGGATATCAAATGAAAGCTGTTGATGTGTGCTTTAGTACAGAGTAAGTTTTACACCGCTGGGTGACTAGGGTCTCGAGTTATAGGCCAAAACGTGGATAAGGGTAACACTAGGATGCGTTTTTACATTATGGATATCAAATGAAAGCTGTTGCTGAGAGCTTCAAAGTAATTTTCATTGTGATATTCGATTTAGTCGAATCAACCTGGCAAAACTGATAAATATGCATGCGAAGCCGAAATAAAGACATGAATTAATAATACTGTAACGAATTTACTGCAAATCCTCTTATTTGCAACCTTCTGCTAAGTTCGAATCACTAAACTGTTGAATAAATAACTCCAATATTTAATAATGCAAAATGGCCTTTATTAAAATACTTCCAAAATAACACTTATATTGCTCGACAGATAACGTGCTTAATCGAAACTGATTGTAGCGCCTCTACTGTTTCTGCCTTTTATACTCTTAATTTCCTCGTTGCATCTTCTAGGCGCTTCTGTTCTAGGATCTACTAGTTGGTTATCTGTTGTAATTATAACTACAGATGCACGTGTATAGCTGTCATATGCACGTGTGTTTGTGAGCGACACTTCCACAATTATAATTGCATATCTCAGATAAGATATCTGCATCTGTTTGTCCGTTGCTTCTCCGCTGCGTGTACGTACATATGTGTGGACCTAATGATTGATTCGTTTATGTAGATATGTACATAATGATTGATTTATGGATGTGCATACAAGTCACTCTTAGCATCGGCTTAGAGATGACAGTACCCCTTAGTGTTGCTAATATTCGTAACAATACCAACATACCTATTTACCATACGTCCTATTCGATTTGCCTGAAATCTATAATATAAAAAAAAATAAGTCGGGTTTTCCTTCCTGACGCTGTAACTCTAGAACGCACGAACCGATTTCAATGGTTTTGCATTCGTTGGAAAGGTCTTCGGCTCCGTGAGGTTTATAGCAAAGAAAATTCAGGATCGACGCACATTGTCTCGAGATATAGGCCAAAACGTGGACCCGGGTACATCTGGAATGTGTTTATAGAATATGGATAACAAATGAAAGCTGTTGATGAGTGCTTTAGTAGAGGGTAATTTTCATACCCCTGGGTGACTAGGGTCTCGAGATATAGACCAAAACGTGGGCCCGTGATCGCCTTGATAGTGTTTTTACATTATGGGTTTCAAATTGAAGCTGTTGATGAGTACTTTAGTTCAGGGTAGTTTTAATACCTATTGGTGACTAGGGACTCGAGATATAGGCCAAAATGTGGACCCGGATACACCTAGAATGTGGTTTTACATTATGGGTATGAAATTGAAGCTGTTGCTGTATGCTTTAGTACAGAGTAAGTTTTACACCGCTGGGTGACTAGGGTCTCGAGATATAGGCCAAAACATGGACCCGGATATACCTAGAATGTGTTTTTACATTATAGGTATCAAATTGAAGCTGTTTATTTGTGCTTTAGTACAGAGTAAGTTTTACAACGCTGGGTGACTAGGGTCTCGAGATATAGGCCAAAACGTGGACCAGAGTGTCCCTGGAATGTGTTTATAGAATATGAATAACCAATGAAAGCTGTTGATGAGTGCTTTAGTAGAGGGTAATTTTCATACCTTTGGGTGACTAGGGTCTCGAGATATAGGCCAAAACGTGGACTCGGGTACTCCTAGAATATGTTTATAGGATATGGATATAAAATGAAAGCTGTTGATGAGTGCTTTAGTAGAGGTTAATTTTCATACCCCTGGGTGACTAGGGTCTAGAGATATACGCCAAAACGTGGACCCGGGTACCCCTAGAATGTGTTTATGGAATATGGACAATAAATGAAAGCTGTTGATGAGTGCTGTAGTGGAGGGTAATTTTCATTCCCCTGGGTGACTAGGGTCTTGAGATATAGGCCAAAACGTGGACCCGGGTACGCCTAGAATGTGTGTGTAGAATATGGATAACAAATGAAAGCTGTTGATGTGTGCTTTATAGTTGTACACCACTGGGTGACTAGGGTCTCGAGATATAGGCCAAAACGTGGACCCGGGTACCCCTAGAATGTGTTTATAGAATATGGATAACAAATGAAAGCTGTTGATGAGTGCTTTGGAGGGTAATTTTCATACCCCTGGGTGACTAAGGTCTCGAGATATAGGCCACAACGTGGCCCCGTGAACGCCTAGATAGTGTTTTTACATTATGGTTTTCAAATAGAAGCTGTTGATGAGTACTTTAGTACAGGGTAGTTTTAGTACCTATTGGTGACTAGGGTCTCGAGATATAGGCCAAAACGTGGACCCGGATACCCCTAGAATGTGTGTATCAAATGAATGCTGTTGCTGAGAGCTTTAAAGTAATTTACATCGTGATATTCGAGTTAGTGGTATCAACCTGGCAAAACTGATAAATATGCATGCGAAGCCGAATTAAAGACATGAATTAATAATACCCACATTCCTATTTACATACGTCCTATTCGATTTGCCTGAAATTTGGTATATAAATTTCCCTATATTAGTATTTACGATAATTTTTGCCGGGAAGTAGATTAGAGACGAACTGGGACTGAGACTGAGACTCGAGTGGGACTGGGACTGAGACTCGGAATGGGACTGGAACAAAATACATACCACCCCCTGGGACTGGCAATACTGATCTCTCCAGTTTTTTCGCCTCGCGAAACCTGGCATTGTCACCGACTAAATCTTTCGCGACCTTATTTACAACATGGACCCCCCAAATGTCGACCATATTGAACATCCACGTCGATGGTACTACGCTACCGACTGTCCTACACCCCAAAATCTTGGGTGTGACGTTTGATCAGGATCTACATTTTGGTGCGCACGCAACCGCAATTGTTCCAAGAATTCAGAGCCGTAATAAAATCCTCAAATCCCTTGCTGGCAGTACCTGGGGAAAAGATAAAGAAACGCTCTTCACCACATACAAAGCAATTAGCCAGCCGATTACGTGCTACGCGTCACCCATATGGTCGCCAAGCCTAAAAACCACCCAGAAACAGCTGTTAAAGATAAACAATGCATTTTTTCAGTTTCTTAGTAGTTTTTTTTTTTTTTTTTGAGTCATAAGCCACCTTTTCATAGAAACAGCTGTTAAAGATAAACAATGCATTTTTTCAGTTTCTTAGTAGTTTTTTTTTTTTTTTTTGAGTCATAAGCCACCTTTTCATAGGCCTGGTCACATATATACAATAACAATAGTAAACATTACAATTAATTAATTAATCGGTGTCCAATTTTAGTCACCATATTTTTATGTATTTATTGTTTATATTGGTTTTTGTAGGCGTCAAAATAATAGTATTCATTGTTAAAAAATAAATATTGGATATTTTTGATAATTTTGAATTTCGTTTATTTTTTAAGGTATGGTTTTAAAGTAAATCATAATAAATTACATTCCATTTGAATCCATATACCCTATTCTATATTTGTTCAAAAATTTAGAACATAATATTCAGAAATAAAAAAGTTATTGATTTTTAATCAGAAACATGCCTTTATTTTCCATAGGGCGGCGTCCGCCACCAAAAGGTGCATAGAAAAAATTAAAACGAGTTGTTTACGTTTCGTAGCTTATATTTACCATAGTAAACTTTGCAATATCAAACGCACATAACTATGAGCTCTCTTATTATGGTTAAACTTGTAACACAAATAAAAACATTTCTTTGTTAACATCTGTAAATGTCACCATATAAATTCCATGGCAAAACTTGCGTTGCCGTGTTCAGATTTTATGAAAAAGTTCGTATCTTCCCTAATGAAAATTTTAGTTTTCTATATCATGTAAATTTTATGTTACATCTTTTTACAAGAAATCATAAGTTATGCACGTCCCATTAGATGTTAAAAACGAATTTTTTTTTCCAGGCTTCCGACAATAAAAGGAGTCAAAAGGAAATTGGCGATATTGCAGGTGTGGCCGACGTAACGATAAGACAGTCCTACAAACTGATGTATCCACACGCGTTAAAATTATTTCCAGAGGATTTCAGATTTACTACTCCTATTGAACAGCTTCCACAAATGTAAACTTATTTTAATAACTATTATTTCTTATAAAATACATTGGGCAAATATTGAGTAGGCTACAAATGAAAGATTTTGCGACTTAGCATCACAATGTTCGCCAGAATACAAATTATGTAATCAAGCTCTATTCAAATTAAGTAATCGTAGTCGAATGGAAATGAACCACCATCCAGAAAAACGTGTCTAACCAATGTATCGAATAAAAATATTTATCACATTATTTACTTGTTTTTTTTTTTCTTTTTGGAAGCACAAGCAAGTTAACGTGAAAAAAAACGCTTCAATCTTAATATATAAAAAACACGTGCAACAACATTTTTGGCCGCGATGGACTCCTAAACTACTGAACCGATTTTGAGGGGGCCCGCGATTTAGAGAAACTATGACTTTCTTTTACTTCAGAAGAGTCTTTAGTTATGTAGAGGGTAATTTTCATACCCCTGGGTAACTAGGGTCTCGAGATATAGGCCAAAACGTGTGCCAGTGAATGCCTAGACAGTGTTTATACAATATGGATATAAAATGAAAGCTGCTGATGAGTGCTTTAGTACAGAGTAATATATTATCCAGAGACGGACTGGGACTGGGATTAGGACTAGTACTGGGACTGAGACTCGGAGTGGAACTGGGACTGGGACTGGAATAAAATACATACCACCTCTGGGACAGGCAATAAGGGATGCAGAAGAATGAGAAGAAATTGAGAGATCGCGGGTTCGAATCGAGCTCAAGGCCTAACAATAATTTTTTAACATTATTATTGTTATGATAAATTTTTTCTTAATTGAAAAAATTTTTAAATTAGAATAGAAGAAAGAAAAAATTTTAGACAACTGCCAAAGCTCGTTGTATAGATCCATTTCGGGAACTGCTAAATTCCTTCATCGGCACCGTTTAGGCGCCGCTGCTATAACCATTCAGCCATCACAGCGGTTTTTTGTTTGTCTTCATTAATCCTACTTCTATTCTGGTTCGTGCCAATTGATATTCACAACACTGCGACATCTGTTGCAGAATGGATGTGCAAATTGGACTTGTTTGATGGCAATGCTGCCATAGTGTCATATTTTATTGACACTTTTTCCCCGTGCTCTGGGATGTATTAACAATTTTTGTTGTTATATCGGCCTACTGATTTGTAAGATCGCGGGTGCGAATCGAGCTCAAGGCCTAACAATAATTTTTTATCATTATTATTGTTATGATAAATTTTTTCTTAATTGAAAAAATTTTTAAATTAGAATAGAAGAAAGAAAAAATTTTAGACAACTGCCAAATGCTGAATGGTTATAGCAGCGGCGCCTAAACGTTGCCGATGAAGGAATTTAGCAGTTCCCGAAATGGATCTATACAACGAGCTTTGTCAGTTGTCTAAAATTTTTTCTTTCTTCTATTCTAATTTAAAAAATTTTTCAATTAAGAAAAATTTATCATATCAATAATAATGATAAAAAATTATTGTTAGGCCTTGAGCTCGATTCGAACCCGCGATCTTACAAATCAGTAGGCCGATATAACAACAAAAATTGGAAATTGAGAGAAGAGAAAAGAGAGAAGGAGATTGAGAAAGAGATAGAATGAGACGAAGATGGAGATAGATGAAGCGAAAAAGACGGAGGGAGGAGTGAATAAAAGGATTAGGAAAAAGTGAAGAGGGGGAGAGCAGAGTCCGACGGAAAAAGCTCATTAAAATGTATGCAGATAGGCCAAATTTAGGACAGGACAACGTCTTCCGGGTCTTCTAGTAATTCTATAATATAAAAATAAGTCGGGTTTTCCTTCCAGACGCTATAACTCCAGAATGCACCAAGCGATTTCCACGGTTTTGCATTCGTTGGAAAGGTCTCGGGCTCCGTGACGTTTTAGCAAAGAAAATTCAGGATCGACGTATAGGGTCTCGAGATATAGGCCAAAACGTGGACCCGGGTACCCCTAGAATTTGTTTATAGAATATGGATATGAAATGAAAGCTGTTGATGAGTGCTTTATTATAGGGTAATTTTTATACCCCTGGGTGACTAGGGTCTCGAGATATAGGCCAAAAAGTGGGCCCGTATACACATAGAATGTGTTTTTACATTATGGGTATCAAATTGAAGCAATTGGTGTGTGCTTTAGTACAGAGTAAGTTTTACGGGTGACTAGGGTCTCGAGTTATAAGCCAAAACGTGGTTTTTACATTATGGGTATCAAATTGAAGCTGTTGCTGTATGCTTTAGTACAGAATAAGTTTTACACCGCTGGGTGACTAGGGTCTCGAGATATAGGCCAAAACATGGACCCGTATACACATAGAATGTGTTTTTACATTATGGGTATCAAATTGAAGCAATTGGTGTGTGCTTTAGTACAGAGTAAGTTTTACGGGTGACTAGGGTCTCGAGTTATAAGCCAAAACGTGGATCAGGGTAACACTAGGATGTGTTTTTACATTGTGGATACCAAATGAAAGCCGTTAATGTGTGCTTTATTACAGAGTAAGTTTTACACCGCTGGGTGACTAGGGTCTCGAGTTATAGGCCATAACGTGGATCAGGTAACACTGGGATGTATTTTTACATTATGGATATCAAATGAAAGCTGTTGATGTGTGCTTTAGTACAGAGTAAGTTTTACACCGCTGGGTGACTAGGGTCTCGAGTTATAGGCCAAAACGTGGATCAGGGTAACACTAGGATGTTTTTTACATTATGGATATCAAATGAAAGCTGTTGATGTGTGCTTTAGTACAGAGTAAGTTTTACACCGCTGGGTGACTAGGGTCTCGAGTTATAGGCCAAAACGTGGATAAGGGTAACACTAGCGCCTCTACTGTTTCTGCCTTTTATACTCTTTGATTTCCTCGTTGCATCTTCTAGGCGCTTCTGTTCTAGGATCTACTAGTTGGTTATCAGTTGTAATTATAACTACAGATGCACGTGTATAGCTGTCATATGCACGTGTGTTTGTGAGCGACACTTCCACAATTATAATTGCATATCTCAGATAAGATATCTGCATCTGTTTATCTGTATGTGTGGACCTAATGATTGATTCGTTTATGTAGATACATAATGATTGATTTATGGATGTGCATACAAGTCAATCTTAGCATCGGCTTAGAGATGACAGTACCCCTTAGTGTTGCTAATATTCGTAACAATACCAACATACCTATTTACATACGTCCTATTCGATTTGCCTGAAATCTATAATATAAAAAAAAATAAGTCGGGTTTTCCTTCCTGACGCTGTAACTCTAGAACGCACGAACCGATTTCAACGGTTTTGCATTCGTTGGAAAGGTCTTCGGCTCCGTGAGGTTTATAGCAAAGAAAATTCAGGTTCGACGCACATTGTCTCGAGATATAGGCCAAAACGTGGACCCGGGTACATCTGGAATGTGTTCATAGAATATGGATAACAAATGAAAGCTGTTGATGAGTGCTTTAGTAGAGGGTAATTTTCATACCCCTGGGTGACTAGGGTCTCGAGATATAGACCAAAACGTGGGCCCGTGGTCGCCTTGATAGTGTTTTTACATTATGGGTTTCAAATTGAAGCTGTTGATGAGTACTTTAGTTCAGGGTAGTTTTAATACCTATTGGTGACTAGGGTCTCGAGATATAGGCCAAAACGTGGACCCGGATACACCTAGAATGTGGTTTTACATTATGGGTATCAAATTGAAGCTGTTGCTGTATGCTTTAGTACAGAGTAAGTTTTACACCGCTGGGTGAATAGGGTCTCGAGATATAGGCCAAAACATGGACCCGGATATACCTAGAATGTGTTTTTACATTATAGGTATCAAATTGAAGCTGTTGATTTGTGCTTTAGTACAGAGTAAGTTTTACAACGCTGGGTGACTAGGGTCTCGAGATATAGGCCAAAACGTGGACCAGAGTGTCCCTGGAATGTGTTTATAGAATATGAATAACCAATGAAAGCTGTTGATGAGTGCTTTAGTAGAGGGTAATTTTCATACCTTTGGGTGACTAGGGTCTCGAGATATAGGCCAAAACGTGGACTCGGGTACTCCTAGAATGTGTTTATAGGATATGGATTAAAATGAAAGCTGTTGATGAGTGCTTTAGTAGAGGTTAATTTTCATACCCCTGGGTGACTAGGGTCTAGAGATATAGGCCAAAACGTGGACCCGGGTACCCCTAGAATGTGTTTATGGAATATGGACAATAAATGAAAGCTTTTGATGAGTGCTGTAGTGGAGGGTAATTTTCATTCCCCTGGGTGACTAGGGTCTTGAGATATAGGCCAAAACGTGGACCCGGGTACGCCTAGAATGTGTGTATAGAATATGGATAACAAATGAAAGCTGTTGATGTGTGCTTTATAGTTTTACACCACTGGGTGACTAAGGTCTCGAGATATAGGCCAAAACGTGGACCCGGGTACCACTAGAATGTGTTTATAGAATATGGATAACAAATGAAAGCTGTTGATGAGTGGCTTAGTAGAGGGTAATTTTCATACCCCTGGGTGACTAGGGTCTCGATAAATAGGCCAAAACGTGGACCCGGGTACTCCTAGAATGTGTGTATAGAATATGGATAACAAATGAAAGCTGTTGATGAGTGCTGTAGTGGAGGGTAATTTTCATACCCCTGGGTGACTAAGGTCTCGAGATATAGGCCAAAACGTGGCCCCGTGAACGCTTAGATAGTGTTTTTACATTATGGTTTTCAAATTGAAGCTGTTGATGAGTACTTTAGTACAGGGTAGTTTTAGTACCTATTGGTGACTAGGGTCTCGAGATATAGGCCAAAACGTGGACCCGGATACCCCTAGAATGTGTGTGTACTATGGATATCAAATGAAAGCTGTTGATGAGAGCTTTAAAGTAATTTACATCGTGATATTCGATTTAGTCGTATCAACCTGGCAAAACTGATAAATATGCATGCGAAGCCGAATTAAAGACATGAATTAATAATACCCACATTCCTATTTACATACGTCCTATTCGATTTGCCTGAAATTTGGTATATAAATTTCCCTATATTAGTATTTACGATGCTTTTTGCCGGGAAGTAGATTAGAGACGAACTGGGACTGAGACTGAGACTCGAGTGGGACTGGGACTGAGACTCGGAATGGGACTGGAACAAAATACATACCACCCCCTGGGACTGGCAATACTGATCTCTCCAGTTTTTTCGCCTCGCGAAACCTGGCATTGTCACCGACTAAATCTTTCGCGACCTTATTTACAACATGGACGCCCCAAATGTCGACCATATTGAACATCCACGTCGATGGTACTACGCTACCGACTGTCCTACACCCCAAAATCTTGGGTGTGACGTTTGATCAGGATCTACATTTTGGAGCGCACGCAACCGCAATTGTTCCAAGAATTCAGAGCCGTAATAAAATCCTCAAATCCCTTGCTGGCAGTACCTGGGGAAAAGATAAAGAAACGCTCTTCACCACATACAAAGCAATTAGCCAGCCGATTACGTGCTACACGTCACCCATATGGTCGCCAAGCCTAAAAACCACCCACTGGAAGAAACTACAGGCCTGCCAAAATACTGCTCTCAGAATCGCCACGGGCTGTCTTCTTATGTCCCCAGAACACCATCTGCATAATGAGGCGAGAATACTCCCCATCAGGGAGAGAAATGAGATGCTGACCAAACAGTTTCTGTTGAATACCCAGAAACCTGGGCATCCCAACAGACATCTGATTGACGAACCAGCACCGCCTAGGGGCCTAACGAGTCATCTCCGTGAGCATTTTCAGGAAATACGGCACCTGAGAACCCAGCCGTATGAAGCGGAAAAACACAAGCAGGTCCTTGGTGAACTCCATAGACAGGCGTCGGATTTTATGTCGGGAATTGCCCGGTGAATCCAGTACTTGAAGAAAAATATCCAGAACTCGCAGAAGAGGAACGCATACTCCCCAGGGAAACGCGTGTCACTGTTGCTCAACTTCGTTCTGGATACTGTAACAGGTTAAACTCTTACCTATCCAGAATCAACCCCGACATACAAAATGTATGCCCCGCTTGCAATGTGTCCCCACATGACACCAACCATCTCTTTAATTGTAATGTGGAACCAACGCCTCTAACACCCCTTTCCTTATGGTCCACCCCTGTTGAAACGGCAAGTTTCCTTGGACTCCCGTTAGAGGATATTGATGACAATTTGTGATCGGTCGCGGCTATTAGGTGGGGCGAGCATTGCTACAACAACAACAACAACAACTGGCAATAAGATATGAAGAAGAATGAGAAAATCTAGAGAGAAGAGAAAAGAGAGAAGGAGACTGAGAAAGAGATAGAATGAGACGAAGATGGAGATAGATGAAGCGAAAACTACGGAGGGAGGAGTGAATACAAAGAGCAAAAAGTGTAGAGGGCGAGGGAAGAGAGTTAGACGGAAACAGCTTATCAAAATGTATGCAGATAGACCAAATTTAGGGCAGAACAACGTCTGCCGGGTCTGCTAGTCTAATATATATTATAAATGGGAAAGTTTAGATGTTTGGATGTCCTGACGATTGTCTTTGTGCCTCAATCACGCAAGAACGGGTGGAAGGATTTGGACATATATCCAATAGTCTAGAAGGATCTACTATGTAGCTATATATTTTTCAAGGGGGGAGGTCCACGCCACCTAGGAACAGTTATAATTTAATTATTATATTTTTTCGCCGTTGTGACTAAATCACGCCAGAACGGCTACACGGAGTTTTATGAAGTTTGGGACACAGACAATAGTCTACTAGCGAAATTTTTTTCGAACATGGAAAGTTCGACCCCTTCGAACAATTACTTTTTAATAATTTATACACATTATAACTTTACGTGTACTAGCCTTCGCCAACATTACAGACTCAATGGGTCAAATAAGTCGAGGGCTTACAAAGAGAGCAGTGACACCCTCCGCCCCCCTTCTCTCCCCCTCTGGTGTAAAATCTATAAATTGTTATAACTCAATATAAATTTTCTCTTAAATTAATAGTTTTGGTATCTGGCACATACAGATCGAGATCTAAACAATTTTGGAAAAACGATCATTGGTCCTCTCCTCCCGCCATCCGCGCCTTCAATTGTTTTTATTAGCACGCTTTTATTAGCTTTACCTGTATGTTTCTCTGTAACTCTTCATTCGCTCCAATGCGCCTGCCGCCTTATTAACATGGTTTTATAATTAGCTTCACCTTAATTGTAATCCCGTTAGGGTTATATTGAGACCCTTCCGGGATCATTTATGGATGGTTTTTGGGATCTGTTAGGGATCCCGCCGGGGTCATTTCGGGACTACTTCGGGATCATTTTGGGACCCCTCCGGGATAATTTCTGTATAGTTTTCGGGATCCCGTCGGGGTTATTTTGGGACTAATTCGATATTATTTCGGGACTATTTCGCGATGATTTGGGGACCCTTCCAGCATAATTTCTGGATGGGTTTCGGGATCCGTCAGGCATCCCGACGTGGTATTTTCGGGATCATTTGCGTACCTTTGAAAGATAAATTCTTGATGGTTTCCGGGATAATTATAAGACTTTTTCGGGGTCATTTTGGTCCCTTCCGGCATCATTTCTGGATGGTTTTCGGGATCCCCTCGGGGCCAATTCGTTGCAATTTCGAGATCATTTGGGGTAAATTCCGGCATCATTTCTGAATGGCTTTCGGAATCCGTTCGGGATCCCGTCAGGGTAATTTCAGGACTACTTATTAAGTGATCATTTGAGGACCTTTCCGGCATCATTTCTGGATGGTTTTCGGTATCCGTTCGGGATCCCGTCGGGGTCATTTCGCAACTTTTTCGGTATCATTTGGGGTCCCTTCCGGTTTTCGGGATCCGTCAGGGCCATTTCGAGACTATTTGGGAATCTTTTCGGCATCATTTCTGGATAGTTTTCGGGATCCGTCCGGGATCCCGACGGGGTAATTTCGGGACTGTCTCGGGATCATTTTGTTGTACCTACCAGCATCATTTCTAGATGCTTTCGGTATCCGTTCGGGATCCCGTCGGGGTCATTTCGGAATTTTTTCGGGGTCCCTTCCGGCAGCATTTCTGGATGGTTTTCGGGATTCGTCCGGGATCCCATAGGGGTTATTTCAGGACTTTTTCTGGATCATTTGGGGTACCTTCCGGCATCATTTCTAGATGGTTTTCTGGATTCGTACGGGATCCCGTCGGGGTCATTTCGGGACTTTTTCGCGACTAATAAGGGATCATTTGGGGACCCTTTCGCCATTATTTCTGAATGGTTTTCGGGATCTGTCCGGGATTCTGTCAGGGACATTTCGGGATAATTTGGGGTACCTACCGGCATCAATTCTGAATGGTTTTCGGTATCTGTCCGGGATCTCGTCAGGATCATTTCGGAACTTTTTCGGGATCCCGTCGGGTTAATTTCGGGACTGTCTTGGCATCATTTTGGGGTACCTAACTGCATCATTTGTGGATGGTTTTCGGTATCCGTACGAGATCCCGTCGAGGTCATTTCGGGACTTTTTCGCGACTAATACTGGATCATTTGGGGACCCTTACGCCATCATTTCTGAATGGTTTTCGGAATCCGTCCGGGATCCCGTCAGGGCCATTTCGGGACTATTTGGGGATCATATGGGAACCTTTTCGTCATCATTTCTGGATAGTTTTCGGGATCCGTCCGGGATCCCGGCGGGGAAATTTCGGGACTGTCTCGGCATCATTTTGGGGTACCTACCAGCATCATTTCTAGATGCTTTCGGTATCCGTTCGGGATCCCGTCGGGGTCATTTCGGAATTTTTTCGGGGTCCCTTCCGGCAGCATTTCTGGATGGTTTTCGGGATTCGTCCGGGATCCCATCGGGGTTATTTCAGGACTTTTTCTGGATCATTTGGGGTACCTTCCGGCATCATTTCTAGATGGTTTTCTGGATTCGTACGGGATCCCGTCGGGGTCATTTCGGGACTTTTTCGCGACTAATAAGGGATCATTTGGGGACCCTTTCGCCATCATTTCTGGATGGTTTTCGGGATCCCCTCGGGGCCAATTCGTTGCAATTTCGAGATCATTTGGGGTAAATTGCGGCATCATTTCTGGATGGTTTTCGGTATCCGTCCGGGATCCCGGCGGGGTCATTTCAGGACTTTTTTGGGATCGTTTGGGGTCCCTTCCGGCATCATTTCTGGATGGTTTTCGGGATCCGTCCGATATCCCGTCGGGGTCATTTCGGGACTATTTCGGGATCAATTCGGGACCCTTTCGGCATAATTTCTGGATGGTTTTCGGGATCCGTCCAGGATCCCGTCGGTGATTTCGGGTCTATTAGGGGATCATTTGAGGACCTTCCCGGCATCGTATCTGGATGGTTTTCGGTATCCGTCCGGCATCCCGTCGGGGTCATTTCGGGACTTTTTCGGGATAATTTTTGGTCCCTTCCGGCATCATTTCTGGGTGTTTTTCGGGATTTGTCCGCGATCCCGTCGGGGCGTTTCAGGACTCTTTCGGGATCATTTGGGGTACCTTGCGGCATCATTTCTAGATTTTTTGGGGGATCATTTCGGGATCCCATCGGGGTCATTTCGGGACTTTTTCGCGACTAATGCGGGATCATTAGGAACCCTTTCGGCACCATTTCTGGATGATTTTCGGGATCCGTACGGGATCCCATCAGGGTATTTTTGGGACTATTAGGGGATTATTTGGGGACCTTTCCGTAATCATTTCTGGATGATTTTCGGGATCCGTCCGGGATCCCGACGGGGCGAAATGACTATTTCGGGATCATTTGGGGTACCTACCGGCATCATTTCTGGATCGTTTTCGGGATTCGTCTGGGGTCATTTTGGGATCATTTGGGGTCCCTTCCGGCATCATTTCTGGATGGTTTTCGGGATCCGTCCGATATCTCGTCGGGATCATTTCGAAACTATTTCGGGATCATTTTGGTAGCCTCCAGGGATCATTTCTGTGTGGTTCTCTGGATAAGTCTAGAATCGTGTCGTTGTCATTTCGGGTTTTTTGGGACTATTCCGGGAACTTTTGAAGACCATTCCGGGGCATTTCCTTATGGTTTTCGGGATCCCGTTGGGGTCAATTCGCGACTTTTTCTCGACTAATTCGGGATCAAATTGACCCTTTCGGCATCATTTCTGGATGGTTTTCGGGATCCGTCCGGGATCCCATCTGTGTCATTTCGAGACTATTAGGGGATCATTTGAGGACCTTTCCGGCATCATTTCTGGATAGTTTTCGGGATCCGTCCGGGATCATTTCGGGATAATTTGGGATACCTTCCGGCATCATTTCTGGATGGTTTTCGGTATCCGTCCGGGATCCCGTCGGTGTCATTTCAGGACTGTAAGAGGGTGCTTCGTGAAGCAGCTAACCAGGCAGCTATCACACTCAGCTGGGTACCCGGCCACAGGAACATTGACGGCAACGAAAAAGCGGATGAAATAGCAAAGTCAGGAGCATCATTAGACATCACGGAAGCAGTCGCGGTGCATCGGCCACTCACATCAATTAAAAGAGACATTCTCACCTATCTTAGAAAAATAGCAATCCGTGATTGGTACTCTGCGGACACCTGTAGAATCAGAAAACTAATCTGGCCAGAGTACAACCAGAAAAGGACCGATGATCTACTAAGCAGGTCTAGGAAGGAAATATACAGAGTCACGGCCACTATTACAGGGCACTGGCCGTTTAGCCCGCACCCGATTAGAATGGGTATCCCCTACAATGAGAGGTGTAGGAGCTGTAGACAGGAGGGTGCCGAGGAATCGGTTACTCATTTCCTCTGCGAGTGCCCAGCCCTCGCGAATTTTCGGTCCCGAACTCTAGGCAACTATGTGTTTCCGTACTTAAGGGCGGTGTCAAACTGCCGCATCAAGAACATCAGCAGGTTTATTATTTTAATCAAGTGGTTTGAGTAAAACAATACGCAGGGACATCAGCCAAAATATAATTGGTTCCAGGAGAAAGTGCATCAAAATGGCGCCTAGAGCGCTACTTGGGCCCGGCTCCATAGCCGGGCAGCACAACAACACACCTGTGATTCCAGTTGGGAAGATATTTGCGACGACATTTCTGAAATACGCGTTTCTTGTGCTTCAATGTTGGATGTTATACGGTTCTCCTGCGAGTCTAGTTGTGTTTCTATCTTGGATGTTATACGTGTCTCCTGTGATTTCAGTTGGGATGCCATATATGTCTTCTGTTCTGCCAGTTGAGATGACACTTTCTATGTTTGAGCAGATATTGCAGCTAAAATCGTGTTCAAGTCTGTGCTCGTAACTGTCTGCGATGTTTCGTTCTTCTCTTCAATTTTTGTTCTCTCATCGCCATCAAGATGAAAGACATAATCTTCCACGTTAAATCCTTCTGATTCCACTGCGTCTCGTAGTCGTGCCTGAAGTTCGAGTTTATTGCCGGTTGTATTCAATCCACGGCTCTCCAACTCCTTCAGTTGCTGGATCTTCAATTCACTTCACTTTGTCATGTCCTTGTTGTACTCTGTAAATCTGGAATTTATTCAACAATTCCTCTTCTGGCACCAATTGTAACGAATTTTTGGAAACTCCGCTTATTTTACACCTTCTGTCAACGTTCGAATCGCTGAACTTTTGAATAAATAACTCCAATACTCAATAATGCAAAATGGTCTTTATTAGACTACCTTCTTCACAATAACATTTTGTAATGTAACTGCTTGGTCCAGGGCGAGAAGGGTGGCGGGTAGGCATACTGGTAGCCCGGCTGAGGCTCGTCGGCGTTGAGGCGCGGTTCTTGCCACCTTCCTCGACCCACAGTCACAAAAACAAAATTAGAATTATCAGGCCTATTTGTGGAAAACAGGGACCAGAAAAGGGAATCTAAAACTAAAATAAGAGAAAAATAGAAAGAAAGAAAAAAGGAAAGCGGTAGAAGACCGTCCGTGTCAGGTGAAGTCATCCCACCCCTCTTGTTCATGACTAATGAACAACCTTGCACTCCACTTTGACCCCGAAAACCGAGTGGAGTTCCCTTATCCTGACTTATCCGTCTGTTAAAGTCTGAAGTCTGGCCTAATCCATGGTCTGTCAGTCTAGTCGCAACAACTCACTAATTCCTAGTGTGCCGCAAGGGCAACACCCACACTAACATCAAGGGGAAACTAAACCTGCATCATTTCTACTACCTTTCAACCAATGAATACTAAAGAAAGCATATCTTTTCTGAACAAATTTATTTTTAACAACTTCAATCTCAATCGCCCTTCCTCAGTTTTCTTGCAGTTTGGTGTTTTTTCCTCTAGTGGTGGTGAGGTGTAGTTTGCTCCCTCTGTTGGCGACCTTTAGACCAGCACGACCGCTGAATCTGCTCACTTATGATGAACTCACACCACGCCAGCGACCGACTTATGGAAACTCACCCACTAACCTGTTCGATGTCTTTTAGTGATGCACGGTGTGTGCAATTTGTAAAGTATGTCTGTGACTCCTGATGCGCTTGCTGTGATGGGTGTTGCATGTGGTGGATCTCCCACCTACTATAAAATATGCATGAGGTTTTGCTTACTGTGGACGTCGGTGTTTGTTGTTGGCGAATCGCTTTGTGTTACCTGCGATGGTGTTGGTGCTGTGTACTTAGTGGTGTATTGTGCTTGGCTTTTGGAATGTTGTTGTGTTGGATATTACAGTGATCTTACCAGGATTTATAATTAATGTGGCATACCTTTGCGTGTATTTATTATGAATCGAGGTGTTTTGTTTGATGTGATTGGTGTTTAATGTGATTGTGTGCTGCCGGTGTTGGGTTGCTGTGGTGTTTGTGTTTATATGTTTTGCTGTCGTGTTCCGTGCTTTTTCTGTGGCTGTGTATGGTGGCTGATATCTTCTACTGGAAGCTGAGCGCCGATGGCGCTGGTGGATGAAGCCGCCGTTTGGTTGTGATGTGTGGCGTTTATCGTTGTTGATGTTGGTGGATTGGTGGGGTTGGAAGCTTGGTGTTCATTTTGGTTGCTGCACCTTTTTGTTTTTTTTTTTGCTAGATGTATACATATATATTTTTTTTGCACTGTGCCGTTTCTCTTTAGGAACGGTAACTTTATTTTAACTTAGATTACTTTCACTGCACTCGCGATTTTAACCGCACGGCACTACGGTTGACTATTTTTGACAACAAAGACTGCAGTAACCCCTTTTATAGACAATCTCTGCCCTGTTGCAGCTACCGTTTTGCCTTAGAGTTTGCGGTTACACGAGCTCACTAAAAGCACTCAAAAATCCTTTTAGACGTCGAACATATTGCGTTCAACTCTATGATATATATATATAAATATATATATACTTTATAAGTACTAACACTAATATTTGGTGTGTAACATAACCGTATGTCTAAGTAGAGAGTAAGATGGTAAATTTTTGTTACGGCGGCAAGACCACAGATAGGGCGCGCTCGTAATAATGGTGGGGAGAGAAGAAAAGAAAATACACAAACGAATTCGTTATAAAAAGTGAACAATAATATTTATTAAAATAAATGGAAATGCAAATTCAACGTTAGTCCACTTAATCACAATAAATGGAATTGGTTAGAAAAAGATACACAGCAATGTTTATTGTAATAAAATTAAATGCAAATGCAAAGTTAATCTACTTAATCACAATTCACTGAATTCGTTAGAAAATAAAATGAAAGTAAAAGCAAATGCAAAGATAATCCACTTGCTCACATTCAATATTTCCGATGACGGAAGTGCAAAAAAGGATTTTAGAATTTTTAATATAATTGAAAGACTTACCTTCGGTGGCTTGGCTGCTGGCGGTTTCTTAGACGTTCGCAAAAGAAGTGAAAGAGGTAAAAAACCTTTTGTTCGCGGTCACCGCCGAATCCTAGGCTTAATTATTATCCGGCGGGGTGAACGGTTATCGGTATAAACCGATATGTATAAATGAAAGATGTGAGACAAAAGGACAACGAAAAGAAAAAGTAAAGTAATACGAGGGTGCACCGCCATATTTAGGCTTGTGGTCTAAACATGCCGGCCCCTTGCGGCGAGCAACTTCGAAACGATCGTAACGCCCCAACAACCAAGTCCCAAAGGGCTCGCGAGAACGAATCTCAACTTAAAATTAACGAATCTCAACTTAAATTTAGGCCCTGCTGTAAATGCGTATGGAAGAAAAATAGTGTGACCAGGATACATAATTCGACCGACGCCAGACGCTTCTCCGTGGGATTCCTGTGAATAAAGAGATGTTAGTCGAAATAGACATGGGTTGATTTTAGTGCATTTTACTTATTGAATGGACAGATACCCGATTATTGCTGGTGGGCTCCAGACACTACCAACCCGAATATGGTGGCTTGAGTCAGCAGCCCACCGACGTTCGACGGTGGTGTGCCGCTAACCATTAGGCTGGCGTAGACGTCGGCACCTAGTGTGAGCCTGGGTCGTCACTGCTCCCGTTACCCCGTATTTCCCTCGCAGAACAAGCGTGCACTTCACGTGATAGGACGTGCCGGTACGCTCTAACCCGAGGTCCTTTGCGAGATTTGCATCGATGATTGAATTCGGAGCGCACGGATCGATAAGGGCGCGTACCGCGTGGAGCTTCCCTCCTGCTGCTATCCGAACGACCGCCGTTGGGCTATGGCTACAAATGCGCGTGTAATGGTTGTTGCTAGAGGTGTCTCCCGGAGGCGTCCTGTTCTGAAGCCGGCTGGCGTTGTTGGTTGGCGCGCGAGCGTGGTTACTTGGTTACGAGCATTATACGGGGCAGCCCTACCAATTGAGCACCGTGACGAGCGGGACGGACGCGGTTCCGCGTCGCCACGGCGCCCCCCGGTAGAACGGTGCGATGGGGGGAAAGGACGCGTCTCCCCGCCATCCCCGCGTTGTGCGTTTGAAGGCCTTTCATGCCGTAGGAGCGGTCGGAAACGTTGTGGTCCTGAACCGCCCGGTGGTGTCGTGGCTAGCATTGAAGTAGGATCTTCCCGTCGTTCGACCTCTTCCTCGGCGACGTCCGCTTCCCACCACAGGGTTTGTTCCGTGACGTGGATGGATAGGGCTCCGTCGGAGCTCTCTTCGCCATCGCTCTCGTGGGACGGTGGTGGAACGTCGTCGAGGCGTGTTGACGTGTGGTGCTGCTCGTTGCACCGATGACAGCGATCTTCGCTGGGACATGTCTTCCGTTGGTGGAATGGCGATAAGCAATTTGTCCAATATCGCAAATCTATGATCGTCTTTAGTCGATCCATGTTCGTCATGCCCCGGTAAATCGGGCAGAGCCTTATGCTTTGCGACTTTTGACATAGCCGGCAGGGGGCGCTGAATGTGTCGCCGCGTGGCCTACGTCTTGGCGCATTTGTGGGACAATCCAGTCATTCTGGAATATCAAATTGTTAGTAGAACATTCGTAGATGCCCTTAGATTGGGTGGCTTATGAGCCGGTACTAGGAGCTTAAGTGGCTGAGGTCGGGGTTGGCGTACTCGGGATAAAGGGTTGTGTGGAACGAATAATCTTATTAAGTTATTCTGTCGATGTAATGACGGGTTTGTAGTGGTTGAAACCACTGTTATATTTAATATAATTTTATTGAGATACACCTAAAGGTATCTTTAATTTTGGTAAATATCCTCATCATAATGAAATTCTGATATTGAAAGCAGTCATTTTTTGGTGTTTGCCTAATACAGGCAATATGCGGTAATATACGCTACATTTGTGTAGCAGATGGTATCACGAGTTACCCGTGTATTTTCACGGCGCCTTGTAGTTGCCCTACAAAAATTTGGTCACAAAACTTACCCACGCCGATACCAATGTGGCTATGAATATAACCTATGAATACCTGTAAAATGACTAGTCAAATGACGTCGTGCATATAAATGTGCGACAGATTTAAAGAGGCCTTTACTCGCTGTCTGGGAACACTCTTTGTGTTGATTTGGGCCATGTTGTGTGAGAATCACAAATTTGGTGTGTTTGTTGATTTCAAAACAACCCTGGCGGGAATAGCCTACACTAACGAGTGTGGCAATTTGTAGAGTTGTCAGCTGTTCACTCTTCCAATCGTTGGAATGAGACAGCTGTGCGATGCTGCCCATTGCAATGTAATGATACATAATGGTCATGTCATGAAAGTATTTAGGTACAGCTCGCGTCTGAGTCCTGACGCGACATTAAATTTATAGTTTGTTCTAAAAAGTTTAATTCCTCCCTTGTTTGTAGATTCAAAAGCATAGATGACACTACTTTATTCCTACTGGGATTTCAAGCTAAAAGGGACTGACGAAAGTTTGTCGGAACTTCAATACACAAAAAAAAATTTCTGTCATGAAAGCGAGACCACCATGGAGTGTGCCATGTTTTTGTTTATGTTTTACATTTTAATTTTGCACAGATAAACCGCGAAAATTATTTCGGTCTCGAGTGGTTCACCCCTTTTTTCTCCAAGCAGGCTGATTTTGATTGTATTTTTATGCCCAAATGTTCAAACTACAAACTTTTCTCAAAAAAAGAAAGAAGAAAAGAGACAGCCGAATGTCAGAAAAAACTATCGAAATACAACCTGGCGCGTGTGTTTTCAGTGAAACCAGGCTGTATCTTCAGGGTTTTCGTTAGTTGATTTTTTGTTCGGTTACTAAACTCGAGTTTGTTGGATCCCGCGGATCCGAGTTGTGATACTCTTTGGATCGCGCGCAATGTGCTTACTGCGTAAGAAGCGAAAAAAGCAAATGTCATCGGGTGGAAACCTTATTTTGTTCATTCAAAATGACATTCATTCATGGAAATGAGTATAGACACATTTTGAATGAATTTTCACTACGAAGAAAAACTTGTGATGGGTAAGTATGAGTATGCCAGTATCGTTCCCGTTTTATAATTTTATAAATTGACTAATTTTTTTTTGTTTTATTCTTTTATTTCATTTCAGGTACACAGCTACAAATTGGGTGGTTTGCTGGCACAATGAAAGCGATTGCGTGGGTTAAACGTCGAAAGTAAATAAAAATTTCATCAGAAGAAATTTTATTTCGGGAAATTTTCTTCATTTTTTAATGGATTTTGTGGCAAATGTTGAAAGACAAAATCAATAAATTTTAATTATTTTCCGTAAACTAAAAAAAGTTGCAAACATGTGGCGGTTTCGACAATGCATACACAGAATTCGAAAAAAGACTTGCTTCTCTTCTGAAGTATCCGAGGAGCATTTAGATAGTAGCACGGATTATTTCTCTGCCTTATTAAAAGCGCCACTCAGGAAAAAAGAAGCAATGACGCGCGAACTTAATTCTGTTGAATCAGAGTTTCAACAAATTGTATCGGATGACGAAATGCGCCGAGATCAATTGGTAGCTGCCTATGCCACTGCGGGCTACCCTCATGCCACATTTCCGTGGGGAAATCTTTAGACTCTTAAAGATGGTATAAGTGACGATGAGCCACACGCAAAACCGCATGAATTTCAAAAGTGTCATTACAGTGCCCATCGTATGTGTGTTTGTGTGCAGGCTCGTCTCCTTATCGACGAGTTCGAACAAATGGTTGTAAAAATTTTTCGGGCACTCTTAGCAATGATCTTCCAGGTATTGACGAAAGTGGTTTCGAATCAAATTCCATATACTCGTTTGTAATCGGAATCTTTTGACTGATCGCGGTGTTCGGCATATTGATGAGGTACCCGCTGCTTGTTTTGCGTTTATAAAACTATTTGCTGATTGTGGTCCGTTTAAAGAAGCGTACACGGAGTTACAAAATATTGAGGCAAATAACTTTCGTTTCGAGTCACAGCGGCCAGCTTTGAATAATGTAGAAAAGTTAGCTGTAAAAATGAGGTATTATCCACCAAACGATATATTAACTGGTACTGAGTTGTACTATGAATACAATGAGGACCATATAAAGGGGGTTGTGAAGCATTTAAATGAGTTTGGGTTCAACATAATGATTACGTCGCAACACAAACATAAAGGTGTGACATATGACAAAAAAGGAAAAATGGTTCTGGACAGAATATACAACTATTAAAATGCCACAGAAATGGTGTGAACTTTGGGAAAATTCTGAGCCAATGCCAGAGTTCTTGCCAAAACCAAATTTTGGTAATCTCGTTGGCAATAGTATAACCAATGAAATAGGTGTAGAGGGGGGGGGGGAGGGCAATTGGAAAACATCCAACACTATTACCATATATTACTTTTGTACTGAGGATGTTAGGCATAAAACAGTTTGTCACACAATCTTAATTCCTGAAGGTGATTCAATATAAAAAATAAAATAAATAAATGTAAGGCGCGAAAACCTCCGAAGAGATCTAAGGCCGAGCTTCTCTTCCAATTTGCGTCGTGCTCCTCTTCATTTTCCCTACAAATTGGCCGGACGGGACCTACATGTTTTATGCCGACTCCGAACGGCATCTGCAAGGCAGATGAGTTTTCACTGAGAGCTTTTCATGGCAGAAATACACCCGGAGCGCTTGCCAAACACTGCCGAGGGGCGACCCCGCTTAGAAAAATTTTCTTCTAATTTAAAAACCTTATTTCTAAAATTTTGATGTTGCTTTACCCGGGGTGCGAACCCAGAGCATACGGTGTGGTAGGCGGAGCACGCTACCATCACACCACGGTGGCCGTGATTCAATATACAATATAAAAAAATTGTCGCATTTATGCCTCAAAATTATCCTTGCGAAAGTGGTCAATTCGAAGCTAAAATGCAATAAAACATTTCAAAAATTGCTAATACTTGAAGTTAAGATACAAATCCAGTGGAAGTAGTAACACAGTGGCGTTCTACATCTAATTAACCCAGTAACGTGGCTAGAACGAAATCTCGGCATATAAGAGGCGGTTGGCTTCATAGATCCATACATATTTACATGAAATAGTGCCAGTTGTGATGACGGCTTAGAAGCGGAACATAAGATAAACATTCACAAAAAGACATTAAAGTGGTTAACTTCAAAACTGCATCATCAGTTCGTCAAACACAATATATAACAAAGTGTGGGATTAAAATTTTCCCATATGACGACAACATTAGTGCTTGAATCGTGCATACCTCTGCCAATTGATACAGGAACTTTGTTGGAGGTTACAGAAAAGGCGGAGGATTGGGCCATTATGCATGGTATTGTTATGCGCTCTAAAAGAAATTTTAGTCCAGATGCTTTAAATTTCGCTCCATTCATTTTAATACCGTCATCATTCCCACGTAAGGAATTTGAAAATACTGTAAATTTACAAACCGTCATTAATCAGCTAATGCATAGTGTACAAATGGAATTAAAAATATTCAAAATACTTGACTGCAATGTGTCGCGTCCATTGCCAATACATTTCTTGAGTCGTTTTCCCAAAGCAGCCACGTTGGAAGATAACCATCATGCAATGGCCATATTTCCTCGAATTAGCATCGATAGAGTACGATTTTGCATCATATAAGCCATCAGGGACTGCCGCTGCATCCCTATTTTTAGCTTTACATTTGCTGAAAGATAATTCAAATTACCAACTGGTTTTAGCACCAACCACTGGACATCAACCATGCAATGGTATGAGATAATTCGTCTAATTTTTTTTTAGATTTATATTATTTATATATTATATTTTCGTAAAACTTATGTAGCGCAGTACATACACTGCACGTTGGCAAGAGATGGCCGTCGAAATAGATGCATCCCTACGGTTGGAAGGCAATACCAGCACTGGCGCTTCATCTCTTGCATATGCAATCCCAGTGGGCAATATGACGGCCTCCACTATAACGGTGCCCTGGCATGGTCTATGTGTGGTAAGAGGAGAGCTAATATGCACGTTTGTTATTGTATTTTATATTATTTTTAGTTATGAAGTGAGTACTTAGGTTGTATGATAGGATTTCAAAAAAGGGGCTTGTGTAATTGTATGGGTTTTAACTGTCATCAATTTTTAGATTGAAACCCGTGGGTGTTCCCTCCCCTTTTTTTTTTTTTAAGTCATTTTCCATTCAGCTTTCTGAATCTGCCCTGATTATCTTGATTGACTGATTAATGATTATTCTACGTGTTAAAGTTTTACCTCTCATTGAAGATTTTATGTGGTCTGAGATATGAATCAGAAATGATTATTTAGCATTATCACATTTAAGATACATTTTCTTCTCGACAATAAATTAACTTTGAACCGAAAATACCTTTGAATCTGAACGTTTTTAATCATCCTGGAGCATGATGTTTGAATGTTTTGAGTCGCTGGATATTCTGGTGGTGATATGAATAAAAAAAATTTTTTTTTTTGGTTTTTTTTTTTTTGGGGGTATGCGGTGGCAGATAGTTTATCTGCTTTAGGCTTCGGTTGGCCTCGTTCGTGGTGAACGAGAGCTGGGTTATGGGATTTGTTGGCCTCGTTCGGAGTGAACGAGAGCTGGATTAGGCGGGTTGAAGTTACAAAACTTTCTCACCCTCACTGGAGGGTGGTAGTAGGACCAATTTCGTGATTGGTCTGGTGGTTTGTCCCCTTGCCGTATCCAGTTCGACGACTCGGACTCGGTTATCGGGGCCATAATGAAGGGTGGCTATCCGACCTAGTCTCCATTCGTTGGGGGGCAGATTATCCTCCTTAATGACGACCAGGTCCCCCTCTTTAAGGTTTGATTGTGGATGCTTCCACTTGACGCGCTTCTGCAATTCGGTGAGATACTCAGTTTTCCACCGTTTGCAGAAGGTTTGATGCAGCGCCTTAAGCTTTTCCCATCGATTGACGATTGATGCGCGATTCTCGCTGACGTCGATCTCCGGTGGAGCTAACAGGTGCCCTCCCACGAGGAAATGGCCTGGAGTCAGCGGCTCCAAGTTGGACGGCTCGTTGGAGGAGGGGCTTAACGGTCGAGAATTGAGACAGGACTCGATTCGACAAAGTAGTGTGCTGAACTCTTCAAGGGTAAATTTGTGATCCAAAGCGATCTTCTTGAAGTGGTTCTTGAAGCTCTTGACCCCTGCCTCCCATAGTCCGCCCATGTAAGGAGCTCCTGGTGGTATGAAATGCCATGTCAGGTTTTGGTGACAGTACTTGGATAGAGTTCGGTTGCGAGCGTCCACCAGGAAGGCTTTGAGTTCTGAGCGGAGAGCTCTGGAGGCTCCGACAAAGTTGGTTCCGTTGTCGGAATAGATGTTCTTTGGACATCCTCGCCGAGCAACAAACCTATCGAACGCTGCCAGGAATGCGGCAGTACTGAGGTCACTAGTGGCTTCCAAGTGAATCGCCTTGGTTGCAAAACAAACAAAGAGGCAGACGTAACCCTTTGACATGCGGCATCCTCTTCCACTATAAGATTTGATGACAAATGGTCCGGCAAAATCTACCCCCGCATTGGTGAAAGCCCGGGAAAAGGTGGTTCGTTCTGAGGGTAGATCTCCCATAAGTTGGGTTTGGGTCCGTTTGCGGAATATTGTGCACGTTTTGCAATTGTGTATGACCGATCGGATCATATTTTTGACCCTAGGGATCGAATATTGTGTGCGTAGGCGACGAAACATAAGTTGGTTCTCCCCATTCAGGGTGTCTTTATGGATGAACTGGACAAGAAGTCGTGTGAGCCGGCAGTCATACGGCAGAATGATCGGGTGCCGTTCACTGTAGGGAAGATCCTTGGCCCCTGAAAGACGACCGCCTACCCTCAATATGCCCTTTTCATCGACAATGGAAGATTTTGTCTTAGGATTGGTTCTTTGGATAAATCTTCGAACATACGATATGACCCTCAAGGCCCTGGATAAATTGGAAAACCGTTCGAGGATGTCGTCTTTCTCTTTTATTTTTGAAGTTGTATGAACCTGCACCCGTTTCTCCTCTATGTTAGTCCGATAGTCCTTTTCTCGTATTGGCCATTCTGTCTTATCTTCTTGTAACCAAGAAGGTCCCTGCCACCACAAAGAGTTATTGACTAACTCCTTCGCTGATAGTCCTCGGCTAGCCAGGTCTGCAGGATTGGATGCGGATTCTACGTGGTGCCAGGATTTGTTTCCTACCTTTTATACTATTTTCGTTACTCGATGAGCGACAAAGGTTGACCAAGAACAAGGGGGTTTTCTTATCCACGCCAGAACAATCGTGGAGTCTGTCCATAGGTGTAGATTGAAATTTTCTAAATGCAGATTTTCACGCACTGATTCGATGGTTTCGGCCAGCAACACTGCACTGCATAGCTCTAATCGGGGTGAGGAAACTGTTTTAACGGGTGCTACTCTTGTTTTTGCTATTAATAAGTTAACATAGACCTCATCCTTTATCTTTGCCCGTAAAAAGACTGTCGCGGCGTAAGATTTTTCCGAGGCGTCGCAAAAGCCGTGTATTTCAACGTCGTTGGTTGGCGTGAAATACACCCAACGTGGGATACGAATTCCGTTAATGGAGGGGTATTCCTGCATAAAATTATGCCATCGGTCTAGGGTTCCTGCCGACACTGGTTCGTCCCAGTCAGTCCCCTCTAGCCAAATGTCTTGCATAATGATTTTTGCAACAATGACGACTGGGGCGAGCCAACCTAGAGGATCGAAAAGTTTAGCGATTGCAGAAAGTATTGCCCTTTTCGTTAACATATCCCGATTTTCAATTGGTTTTGCCGTGAAGTAAAAATAATCCGCATGCGCGTTCCATCGTATACCTAGGGTCTTGACCGTACTCGTGTCCTCGAATTCCAAAAAGTCTTCGTTGAGCAGATGAGGTTTGGGTATCCCTTTAAGTATTCTTGAGCAATTTGACGTCCATTTGCGGAGGGAAACCCAGCGGACTGTAAAGCATCTGTGATTTCATCGCGAGCTTTGAGTGTGGATTCGATGCTATGTCCCCCGGCTAGAACGTCATCGACGTACATACCTGTCCGTAAGATATCTGCGGCAATGGGTAATGAAGTTTCAACGTCGTCTGCTAGTTGGTGCAGTGTCCTTATCGGCAGATAAGGAGCACAATTGACTCCAAAGGTGACTGTCTTTAATTCGTAGACGCTGATAGGGTCACTAGGATTGTTGCGAAAAACTATTCTCTGGAATTGTGTTTGGTTTGGCTTACCCATATCTGCCGGTACATCTTTTCGATGTCGCTATTAAAAACATATTTAAAGAATCTCCATCGAAGGAGTAGAATCGTTAAGTCGGCCTGGAGCACTGGGCCTGTATAAAGTACGTCGTTTAGGCTTGTGCCATTGGCTGTGGGACACGAAGCGTTGAACACCACACGAACTGTGGTCGTGGTGCTTTCCTCTTTTATAACCGCATGATGGGGTAAGAAGTAGCAATCGGTCAGGTGGGGTGGTATGATTTTTGGAACTTTTGACATATGTCCCAATGTCTCATATTCCGCTAGTACCCTATTGTACTCTGTCTGTAGGGCCGGTGTCTTGGCTAGGCGCGTCTCATTCCGGTAGAATTGGGAGCAGACGCCGTTTAGGGAAGGCCCTAAGGAGATGTTGTTGGGAAAATCCTGTTTAAAAGGAAGGGCGACAGTATATTTGCCATCGGAATTTCTTTCTGTTGTAAGTCTGAAAAGTTCCTCGCAATAGGCATTATCTTCGTTAAGTGCCCTTTTCTTAGGTACGTTTTCAAGTTCCCAGAAAGCGGTTAGTTGCTTGTCTAGGCTGATTTCATTAAAAAAAGATACCCGTGTATTAGTTGGGTGAGGTACTTCTGCACGACCAGTTAGAATCCAACCGAAGACGGTTTCTTGGGCGAGAAGCGTATTTAGAACGTTCTTCCTTATACCGTTCAGTATTATCTGGGGATAAATGTCGCCTCCAAGTATGAGGTCGCCTGGTTCATTAATGAAGAACCTCTTATCTGCCAGAATCAAATCAGGGAACGCTTGCTGAGTCGTTGCGCTCACTTGGCAAGTCGGAAGGTCCCCTGTTAATTGAGGCAGGACTAGGGCCACTGTATGGATGCTTACTAAGGGGTCCGTAAGCGGACCTAAGTTAATCGAACATGATTCCTTTACCTGTGCAGATGGTGTATTATTTATTCCTGACACTTGCACATGCAAACGTTTGGACGGAAGGTTTATTCGCTTCTTTAGTCTTTCAGTTATGAAAGAGCATTCGGACCCAGAGTCTATAAGCGCTCTGGCGGAAAATGTCACTCCGTTGTGGATTATATTAACCCGCGCTGTTCCTAATAACACCCCTTTTGTTGTGTTAGCATGACACGAAGAGACGTTATTAGCATTATCTTGTCTTTTTTCAGACTCCATCTTTGCCCTAGCCTGCTGTGAGGTTGAAGGTGTATTGTCGGTGGCGTTTTGAGTCCACCTTTGAGGAGTTGTCTTTGGTTGTGCTGTCGGAAGATGGAGCAAGGTGCTGCGCCTTGCGTGGCACGTGCTGCAATTGAATTGGCTAGTGCATCGTGTCACGGTGTGTCCACCCGACAAACAGTTCAGACAGTAACTATTGTTTTTGACAAATTCGATTTTTCCTGACGTGGACAACCTACGGAATTTTTGGCAATTTCGTAATTTGTGCTCCGTACTGTTGCACATCTTACATGCCGACTTTGGTACGCTTGCTTGGTAAACCCCAAGTTTCGTAGAATTTTCCCTAGAATTCGAACTCTGACTTTTGGGTGTTTTTGTTGTTTTATTACCCCTAAGATCGGAAACCGTCTCTAATGTCTGGAAACGATTGGACAGGAATTTGTCCATATCCTCCCATTTCGGAATATCTGTTTTTCGTTCTACGGTCTGTTCCCAAAGAGCCAGTGTAGATTCAGGGAGTTTTGTGGAGCATAAGTAAGTTATAATTGCATCCCAATTTGTGATGTCAATATTATGACATTGTAGCGCAGAAATGCAATTGTTTATCTCCCTTTGCAATTTTTTGATTGAGGTTCCACACTCCTGTTCGACTGCCGTCAGATTAAATAAAAGTTTTAATTGTGTGTTGACGATGATACGTTTATTTTCGTACCTGTCGCTTAGATTCTTCCAGGCGGTTGCAAAACCCTCGTTTGTTAATGAGCACCTGTCCACTATTTCTTTTGCCTCCCCTTGAGTTTTTTGTTTTAGATAATATAATTTCTCGACATCTTTCAGATCAGTATTGTGGATGTATATTGCCGTGAACATATCTCTAAAGGCTGGCCAGGAAAGGTAGTCGCCTTTAAATACATCGGTGTCACAAGGCGGCAGCCGCATTTTATGTCCCCGGCGCGAAGAATCTTCATCCTTTGCTTCATCCTTGGCCGGCTGTGGGGTGATGGCTTCGGCTTCAACCGCCACAGCAGACATGCATTGCAGGTAGCATGCAAAGCAACTTTTATTCTTCTTTCTTAATGAGCTGAGCTCGTCTTTGGACAGTTCAGAATTGCTGAGAAGACTTTCATATGTGGACTTGGTCTTCTTCCATAGTGCCCTTAGCTCCTCTTGCAGTAGTGCAAGGGTGTGCTTGTTCCGGGATTCGGCCGGGGTGGAGTTGAAATCTTGTTCAAACTCGCCTATGGAATCAGCCAATCTAATATAAGTCTCCATTGATTTTATTAATTTGAATATCTTGATTCTTTAAAGGGTTCGAGCTTGGAGGCGAAATACTTAGTGGCGTTGGTGTGTATCTAACCTCAGCAAAAATTACAAGTGTTTTGTTTTTTTTTGTACGTAGCCCAGCTATCAATCCTGCTGTGATTGTGTTGTGTGAGTAAAATCTAAAAAATACACGGATTTGAACTCCGATCGGATTGTATGTGTTAACACAGAAAGCAATCTTATGTGAATTTAGTGATAACAAAAAATTTGAATCAGATGTAAATCTTGACGTGGTGTACTGTGTGGCCAGTGATATGAACCACTTATAGAGATCCTCACGAGGATTATGTACGCCACAGATAGAAATCCTGACGAGGATTTAATGTGTATACAGTGTTATAGATAGAAATCCTGACGAGGATTTAATGTGTATATAGTGATATGCAGCACAGATAGAAATCCTGAAAGGTTCTAGTGTGTACAAAGTGATATCAAACACAGATAGAAATCCTGACGAGGATTTAATTTGTCTACAGTGATGTGCAATGCAGAGAAGAGAATTCGTCTGCAAATATTTAATGTGTCTAAAGGGTGTGTTGGACACAGATAGAAATATTTTCTGAAAACTTAGTGTGTCTAAAAAAAGTTTAAAAAACGCAGATGCAATCCCGATGTGGATATGATGTGTAATCCTCGAGATTTGAAACACAAATAGAAATCCTTATGTGGATTTAATGTGTTTAAAGGGTGAAATTTGACCCACAGATAGAAATCCCGACGAGGATTTAATGTGTATACAAGTGAAAGTGAAACACAGATAGAAATCCTGACGAGGATTTAATGTGTATACAAAAGGGTATCTTTCCCAATATAAATAAGACAATAAATTTGTTTATCCAACTTAATGTGGAAAATTACACTTTTAATTATTTATTATAAAAAACGCTGAAAACATACAGCTATGTAATATTAAAAGATCAGTATAAAATTGTGTTTGTGACCAATTGTGATGAGCCACTAGCCACCCAACGCAGTGCTAATTTTTGGCTTTATGGTATTATTTCAGTTCGCAACTGATTAAGAAACTGATTTCCGTTCAAAGATAACGCAATTGATTATATGTATATAATTCGGTGAAAAAATATTCTATATTAAATGCCTTCGAATTAATATAAATTAAGTGTATTCACAAATGAGTGATTTGTCGCAATTATGCAAAAATGACTACAAGCCACCCAACGAAGGTGAAATGCTTTGGAAAAAAAATTTTTCTGTGGTTGCAGAATATTATGACTGCGTGAATATTGTGGTATTTCTTTGCAAGTTCATCAACCAAGTGAGAGTGTATGTAGATTGTTGCCGAAAATCAACAACCGAAAAGACTGTCTATAGAAACCGAGTGTGGTTGCACAGTGCAGTGATAATTCTTTTTGCAAAAGGAGAAACAAAAGATCCACTGACTGTCTTGCCTTGAGTTGTGTCGGAAAAGTCTTACCACTGGTGGGGGACTTAGCCGATAATCAAAAGGTGCTAAGTGTGCGTTTAAAACACAATGAACCTCCACTTGCTTTGACTTGCAAATGGATATCACAAATCCACTCGATACGTGAGTTCGTATATAAAAAAAAATGTGCACCAAAATCAACCACTTACCTTACACAAGTTTTGGTAATGTATGTGATCTGATATGATGTTATGTGGACTGTTGATGTGATGTTATATGGACTGTTGATGCGATGTTATGTGGACTGTAGATGTGATGTTATTGTGATGATGTGATAAATGGACGTGATATCGTATGATGAGTTGATTCGTTCTTGCTCTGTGATGATTTTATGGCTGTATGTGTGTTGTGATGACCAGTTGGACTGTATGTGTTGCTTGTTCACTTGCTTCTTCTGGTTGATTTTAATTTGTAAATTTGATACCTTTTATAAATAATATCTAAGCTCTTAGGCTTTCCAGATGTGCTGATTAATTTCTGATTTATTTGTGCTTCGATTTTATTCCTTCGATTTGGCAATTAGGTCGCTTCGCTTTTATTTCGGGGAGATGGACCAAATGTTACGGCGGCAAGACCACAGATAGGCCGCGCTCGTAATAATGGTGGGGAGAGAAGAAAAGAAAATACACAAAAGAATTCGAAGTGACAATAATATTTATTAAAATAAATGGAAATGCGAGGGTGCACCGCCATATTTAGGCTTGTGGCCTAAACAATTTTAATAAACTGTTTTTAGTCTATCGCCAACCTTGCTTGACTTCACTTATTTACCTCTGCCAAATACACATCAGTTTTGGCGACGAGTACAAAGACAAAAAAAAAAAAACGCGTGCGTGGCTAAATTCCAAATAATTAATAGAATCAATTTAAATGCGGTATACAATAAAAATAGTGAAATACCGACTTTAAAAAGTTAACTGTTGTAATTCTACTCATTAGCTAACATTTTTTTAAAGAAAATGCAAATTTAATATACTAAAAGTGATAAAGACAAAGTAATTTTTTTTAGAAAATAAAAATGGCTGAAAATGCAGTGGCATTAATTGGCTCTATAGAAGCATATACCTTAGGCGAAGATTTCGCTCTATATGTAAGCAGATTAAATCACCTGCTGTCGTTAAATAAAATAACGAGTGATTCGGACAAAGTGTCTTTTTTAATAAGCCTTGGAGGCGCAGACTTGTACAAAACATTAAAATCAGTGTTAGCTCCAAAAAGTGAGGAAGCTTATACGTACAGTCAAATTGTAAAACGAGACTAAAGGAGCATTTAAAGCCCAAAAAGAAAATTATATTTCAGAGCTTTAAATTTTTCTAAAGGGATCAAAATGCTTCAGAAACGATTGCTGATTTTATTGTTGAGCTCAAACAGTTAGCACAAGAGTGCCAATTTGGCGCATTTTTGGATAGAGCATTAATCATCAAATTTGTTTGTGGTTTAAGCAATTATAAAATTCAAAATCGACTACTGGGCGAGAGTAAGTTGAAGACCTTTGACAATGCATGCCAGTTGGCACTGGCCATGGAGAGCACTAGCATAAGTATGGAGGTAATGAGAGCGGGTGCAGTACATAAGCTGAATAGCTATGACGAGAAGCAGCGCAAAGTACAACATAATGCTAGGAAAAGCAGAGAACCGAAGTTAGAAAACAATCAAAGAGACAGATCTCGTGGAAGAAGCAGCAATAGAAGCAGCTCATTGAAATGTTTTTACTTTCGGAAGCTGGGACATAGAGAATGAGATTGTTGGGCGAAGCAGCGGGATAACTCTCACGGTAGAGCGAGTAAAAATGAGAATCACACAAACAAAAATAAAGTGAACAATCGAAATATTAACTCTGTTGATTATGCACTGAATCATTTATATAATTTTTCGTCAGGTACTTATACAAAACCTCTAGAAGTACAAGTTAAATTAGAAAATACAGAAATAAATATGGAAATAGACACAGGAGCTTGTATTTCTGTTTGTCATATTTCTGACTATAAACAATTTCTTTATCACATATAATTACAAACAGTAACCAAAAGTTTAAAAGTGATTACAGGCGATATAGTTGTTGTTGTAGGCAGCGTGCCAGTATGTGTTGAATTTGCCAATAAATTGTATAATTTGGAGTTAATAGTTTTGAATACAGAAAATAAATTTACTCCGTTAATAGGCAGAAATTGGTTATCTGTGTTGTTGCCGAGTTGGCGAATAATGTTTGGTAATGTGAACATTTATAATTTAAAATTTGAGAAAGGCAACGTAAAGTATGACTTCGATAAATATAAAACCATATTTTCAAAAGATAGTTACTCTACTATTAAAAATTTTGAGGCAGAAATAGTTTTGAAAGACGAGCATTATCCGATATTTGCAAAAGCGTACTCTGTTTCATTTGGATTGCGGAAAAAGGTGGAAGACGAAATAGATAGACTTTGTGAGCAAGGTGTTATTGCACCTGTCTATAGAAGTAAATGGGCAAGCCCAGTTGTTGTGGTTAATAAAGGTGACGACGCAATTCGATTGTGTGTGAACTGTAGGATAATAGTGAATCGATTTGTTGAAATGGAGCACTTCGTCATCCCTCGGATTGTTGAAATATTAGCAAATTTCGTAGGATGGAAATATTTTTGTAAACTTGACTTAACAGGAGCATACTTACAGGTCAAAGTCTCCGAAAGGTCAAGAGAGTTATTGACAATAAATACCCACAAGGGCCTGTATCAATTTACGAGGTTGGTATATGGTTAAAAAACCGCTCCACAATTATTTTCAAAAATAATTGGTGAAATATTGAAAGGCCTTAGTAAAGTTCAAGTATATTTCGATGATATTATCGTAGGTGGCAGTAACCTCAATGATTGTAAAAACAACTTAAGTATGGTACTTGATAGGTTGATGGAGTATGACGTAAAGGTAAATTACAATAAATGTCAATTTTTTGAAACAGAAATTCAATACCTTGGGTATGAAATAAACGAAAATGGCATAACCCCGTCAAAGAAAAAAGTCGAAGCGGTTGTTCGTGCACCACCACCCACAAATAAGCAACAGTTAAAATCATACTTAGGTATGGTAAATTATTATTGCCATTGTATTAGGAATTTATCATCAGAGCTATTTGTATTGCATGAACTTACGAAAAACGGTGTTCAATGGCACTGGTCTGAAAAACATCAGGAAGCTTTTGAAAGAAGTAAGAAGTTAGTGTTGGGCATAGGTGTATTAGCTCATTATGACCCCTCAAAACCTTTAGTGATGCCTTGTGACGCGAGTCCGTATGGTGTAGGTGGTGTTTTATCAAACATTATTGATGGTGAAGAACGCCCTATTATGTTCGTGTCAAGCAAATTAAAAGATGCAGAAAAG
Organism: Eurosta solidaginis; assembly: GCF_040869045.1. Taxonomy (NCBI): domain Eukaryota; kingdom Metazoa; phylum Arthropoda; class Insecta; order Diptera; family Tephritidae; genus Eurosta; species Eurosta solidaginis. The sequence continues at coordinate 143,240,989 of NC_090320.1, forward strand.
AACTATTCACAGATTCATCGTGAAGCATTGGTGATTGTTTTCGCAGTCAAAAAGTTCCATAAGTATTTGTACGGATTGCATTTTACAATTGAAAGTGACCATCAGCCATTGAGAGAAATTTTTTCTGACAAAAAAGATCTACCGGTAGTGGCTGCAAATAGATTACGGAGGTGGGCAATTTTTCTGTCCATGTACGATTATACAATCAAGTATAAAAAAGGGTCACGAATGTGTCATGCCGATGCACTTTCAAGACTGCCTTTGCCGGAAAATACAAACGAAGGGGATGATAGCATAAATATTTTTTAATTTAGTGCAAGAGCTATCGTTAAAGTTGGAGGACGTACGAGAAAATTCGCAGAAAGAGGTAATATTGAAAAACGTATAAAATTTTGTAGCAAAAGGTTGGCCAAAAGTAGTACCACAGAAGTATATGAAGTTTTATTCAAAAAGATCATTAGGAATCGAGAGAGGGTGTATATTTTATGGCGAACGAGTAGTTGTGCCTAACAGTTTAGTGCCACAGGTGCTACAACTTCTGCACAGTGAGCATGTGGGTGTAGTTCGAATTAAAGCTTTGGCGAGGACTTATGTCTGGTGGCCTGTCATAGATCACGATATCGAAAGTTTTGTTAAAAGCTGCGAGCCGTGCGCAAAAAGTCAGAACGTTTCCAAGCCAATTCTAACGTCGTGGCCAAAACCATCAGGTCCATTCGAACGAATACACTTAGATTTTTTTAAAATCGATGGGGCTACTATTTTAGTTATATTCGATACTTTTTCTAAATGGTTAGATGCGGAGGTTCTAAGGAATACACAGGCACATATTGTCATCGAAAAACTACGATTATTATTTTCAAAATTTGGCTTGCCGAAGCAAATCGTAAGCGACAATGGCCCTCTATTCGGTTCGAAAGCTTTCATAGATTTTTGTAGGAGTAACGGGATTGAGTGCTTAAAGTCGCCACCTTATCACCCACAATCCAATGGAAGCGTTGAACGGGCTGTACAGACATTAAAAAGTTCTACGAGAACGGATCCAACACACCAATTATTACGGAAAAACAACAACATTGTAAACGACATATATAAGCAGGGGAATATCAGTCTTGATTTAAAAAAAAAAAAAAAACAATTAACTTGCACTGCAGCTACAGCCCCAATACTGTATGGCTTACCAAAAATTCATAAAGAAAACACCCCACTTAGACCAATATCATCATCAGTAAATGAGCCATGTTTAAAACTTTAAAATATTTAGGAAAAATCCTCAAAAATATAATTTCGGACAGTCTTAATGTGAAAAATTCCTTACAACTAAAGCGCAACTTAAAAAATATAACGATTGCAGACGATGAAATTTTAATATCGTTCGACGTTGTTTACCTCTTCAATAAATTCGATTATAAAACAGTGGGGTAACCTACAAATGCATACAACAATGACGAAGAAATAATTTCAAACCTGTCTTGAATTCTGCTTGAGGGACAACAATTACTTCACGTATGATTGCACTTTTTACCAACAAGTATATGGTATGCCTATGGGGAATCCTCTTTCGCCCATTGTAGCTGATATAGTTTTAGACAAAATTCTTGACGACAGCATTGCCGAGCTAAAATGAAAGGACATATATATCAAATACATAAGCAAATATGTAGATGATATATTCGCAATAATTAAGACTAAGGACGTGGAAGAAATACTAAAACCATTTAATAACCAGCATACTAAAATAAAATTTACAATAGAAAAAGAGAAAAACAATAAGTTGCCCTTCCTAGATATTGAAATCATAAAATCAGACCAAACACTAAAAACTAATTGGTATGCCAAAGCCGTATCGTCATCCAGAATGGTAGCATCGCACGCAATAACAAAATAAAATTGGCACATAAACCAAATCAAACTTTAAGTACAATATTTACACAAACAAAAGACAAAATCGACAAAGAACAACAACACAATGTAGTATACCAAATCCAATGTAATGGAAGCGCAGCCGAAAATTGCAAACAAATATACATTGGAACAACAAAGCGATCACTAGGCGTCCGAATAAATGAACACAGGCTTGAAGCGAAAAATAAGAAAACAACAACAGCACTATGCGAACATTTAACCAACACAGGACACACAGCGGGCTTCGAAAACACGAGAATATTAGATAATGAAGGGAAAGAAAGAAAACGAATGACGCTGGAAGCATTGAGAATACAACAAAAAATCAACAATGCTACGAATTATAAAGAAGACGTCAATAAAATCAACTGCGCTTACATGACGGCATTATCAGCTAGTGGTCGATTCAGTGCAGATGAATGAATTAATGTTAAGTGTTGTTTATTTATGTTTAGTAATGTCTATATCTTTTAATAAAGTTATTTAGCATTGAATGTAAGTGGAAAGTCTGTTAAAGAGTTGTGTAAAGTTTTCATTGTTAAATATGTTAATGTTTGTTTTGTTTTATGTTTATATTTTTATATTAAAATATACAGCCTCCCTGAGGAAGATGGAAAATACCCATCGAAACGCGTAGGAGAAAAAGAAAAACTTGTGTTTTGTCTTGAAATTATCGGCCGAAAAGCTCCAATAACCACAATTAAAAAGTTCTCTTAAGAAATATCTTTCAGATCCACAAATTGAACATAGATCTTGGAATTTCAAAATAACTAGTTTCTTACTTAAGTATCGAACAACACCAACTACAACAACATGCATATCTCCAGCAGAATCCATATTGCAGTATAAGCCCAAAAATCTATTGGACTTAGTTAATCCAAATATAAGTCATAAGAGAAATGTAAGCGAATCTAAAAGTAAAGAGAAAGAGAAAAAGTCTAGTAAAACTAAAAGTAATGATGTGCAAGATGATAATATATCGAAATGTTCAGAATTTAAACCTAAAGAAAGTATTTTGTATAGAAATGTGTTGAACAACTATTGCAAATGGCAAAAAGGAAAAATTGAAAAGAAATTAAGTAGGGTAAGATATCTCATAAATATAAATGGTAGAAACAGAGTTGCTCATGTAAATCAATTAATAAAGTCAAATTGTAAATTTGTTAGATTTAGTCCACATGTAAAAACGTATGTCAAATTATCTAAAATAAGAAGAACCGAAAACGATAACGATAAAGAGGAGTTTAAGATTAGAAGATCTGAGCGCATTAACGCAAGAATTTAACTCAAAGCTAAAGATTCCAATCTGTGTATAATATTGAAATAAACATAATAATGTATATATATATATGTATATATAAGTTAATCTCTCGTGTCCTGAGAGATATAAAAAATTAAAGGTGCGGCGAACCCACTGTTCGCCGATACTGATTTAAAAGTAAACACGAACAACTTCAATTTCAATTAATCACAATTTATTACGTGCCCCTTGCACGTCCCAAAATTAACTGAACTAAACATCCAAATTAACTTATTAGCTAACCTATTACTGCTAACTATTTATGCTGCGGTTGCAGTTCCCACATTTCGCAAGTCGAACGCTTGCGCGTGTAGACAGGAATTGCTTATATTGCAATTCCCATGATTTCAATAATTTCGATACCTGACCTGATCGTTGGTTGCGCGTGTGCTGCGTCAGCGAAGTTAGTAAGTGGAACAATATGATCACATGCCTGGCAACGTGATTAAAGGGTGCGCCATTAGTTAGTATTGGGATTACAGGTGAGATAACTCCTCCCCCTTTAAAGATCTGCGTCTCGTAGATCAAAAGTTAAAAATCGTGAAGGGGTAAAATTTTGCAGTGAGTGGTTTCGGCTTTCTGATGTTATATTGGTCCTGATCGCTGTAACTGGTAGGCTTTTATCTAGGCAATATAGTTCGGGTGTGGATTTTCCTTTAGCGATTTTGTTAACGCTGACGTTTCCCGTTCAATGTGTAGGAATTTGAACCGGTGGAAGATCTAGTCCTTTGGTGTAGCATCTCCATAGCATGCTGGCAATGAATAGTGTTGGGGGGATTGAAATGGCTTCTGTAATGAGGGAAAAATTGATATTTTCGTTAACATACCCTAGATACTTTACGTTCTTCATCGTGATGTCGTGAATATATTCCAAGTTTATCTTCGTGGTATGATTATTTACGTTAGATAGTACAGATGGCAGGGCATGCGTTGTAACCGCCTCGCATTTATTACATTTGAACCATTATTACTCCTGATTATGCCTTGGTAGTTAGAGATAAAAATGTCGTTTTTGTTTATCAATTCGGAACTGTGAAATATTGTTGGAGGTTGACGACGTGTACCAGCTTAAATCACCCACCGATAATTCACCCAATTCCGTCCTGGATTGTTGCGATTGGTGCCTGTAATTGAAAATATGGAATCCGCTGTTGGCCGATGCCAGCAGTGGGAATTTGCAACGCCAAATGTTATATCTAATTTAGTGTTGTTAGTGGGTTATTGATCATTCAATTCTATGAATGTAGGTTAATTGTTATTTGGTTAGCAAACAATTTTTCCTGTCACTTGTTGACTATTTAAGTATGTAAAGACTAGGTTTTTTATTTGGTTAAATGTGTTAGTAGAGGTTTACAAAATATATTTGTGTTTCTTTAGAACGTTATTCCTAATTTAATGTTGTTAGTGGGTTAGTAATCATTAGATTCTATGAATATAAGTTTTTGTTATTGAGTTAGCAAAGCAAAAATTGTTTTTACTACTTGTAGATTATTTTTAAATATCTAAGTATGTAGGTAGGTTTACAAAAGTTAGTTTCCCTCTTATTGTTTGTTAACATGCAAAATTCTTAGAGCTTTTCATTTTGTCGCTTTCTTATTTTTGTTAGTGTGCTAGTATTGAGGTGTTACAAGAATAGTTGCAATCGTTAGTTTGTTTAGTTAAGAAAAAATTAAATGTAGAAAAAAGGTATTGTCGTTCATTTTCTTTTCTTTTTGTTTCTTAGAATCTTTGAGTAAGAAGGAGAGATGTTTCTCATTTTGAATTTTTTAGTTTGCCTCAACTAAATTTACAGTATAACTTAAAAGAATTTTGAAGGATGATCTAGTTGTTATTATGGTTAGTAGAGGAAAAAAGAAAAAAAAAGATAACTGGAATTTCGAATGTTAAAAAAGGTATGACCCTTTATGCGGATTAGGCAAAGGTTATTGTTTTCTGCTTAATTTCCGGATCAAGCGCAAAAAGACAAGAACAAAAAATTATTCCTTTTTTTTCTTTTTTCTTTGTTCGTTTTTTGGTTTGTTTTACTTTGCGGATTAGGCGCAAGTGTTATAATTTTTTCCTTTAGTCATTTCACGGGTTAGGCGCAAAATATATTAATTTTAAAATTTCGTATACTTGCTTAGCTGATTAGCTTAACATTTTTTTTTGTTTGTTTTTTTTTTTTCTTCTGCGGATTAGGCGCAGAGTATTATAATTTCATATATTGGCTTAGCGGATTAAGCGCATAAGCTTAAAATTGTTTTCTTTTTTTTTCATTCTACGGATTAGGCGCAGAGAATTAAATATAATCATATCACTTTTGCCGCTTTATTTTAATCTTCCCTACTATTGCACTATTTTTTTTACATTGAACATCTATACATATATGGACAACCACTCTACTACTAGGATCACTGGGTGTTAAAACTACTTATCTAAAATATCACAGGTTAATCATTTACGTATATATAACAGGTTGGTGTTTTCGACTTATATCGTCAATCGTCAATAAGGCAAATAAATAAAATACAAAAAAAATTTTACTAGATGTGTATAATTAATAGGGTAAATAAATAAATGGACAAATACATTAGTGATATGGTCAAGTTGATTGGTTCGTCAGTTGGCGTAATTGGTCAAGTGGACTCCTAAATACTATAGCTAATAACATAACAAAGATTCCTAATGCAGAATACTAACACGAAATACATCTAACACGCATTACAAGGACTACATATAACACTAATCTCAAGCCGCGAAAAGGTCTTTTGCATGGTACACCCCGATTGCCTGGCCACTTACATCGCCTAGTTCGTACATCGCGTTGCCTATTGACCTAAGTACAACGCACTTAATTTGCTTTGGGGCAAGTTTCGCATTAAAATTGTCAATTTTGGAACTTTGTTTAAAATTACGGCGGTATACCATCTGCCCTACATTGAATGCTACTTCCCTGCTTCTCAGGTCGTATGTCTCTTTCTCCTTTCGTGTGCCAATTTAAGTTCTTGCGTGATTTTTTTTCGGAGTATGTGCAGCCTCTCTTGCGTCGTTCTTACTTCGAAATCAGCGTCTTTCAGCGCACTCAATTTCCGGCATAGTTCATAGGATGCACCATGTTGCATCATCGGAATACCAAAGATCGCCTCATATGGTGACGTGTTAATTGCCGTGTGTAGGACACTGTGAAGTGCGAACGATGCATTGCTAACATATTTATCCCAGTTCCTTTGATTGTTGTTGATGTAAGACCGAATTATTTGTAGTATGAAACGATTAACCCTCTCCGCTGCATTCCTCTGTGGCGAGTAAAACGCTGTCTTTATGTGCGTCGTTCCGTATTTTTGCAAAAATGAGGTAAACATTTCGGCAGAGGTGGCTTTTCGCATCGGCTTTAAGAAAACAAACTTTGAAAAATGGTCTAAACATACAAAAATATAAACGTTACCATCACATGTACGTGGGTGTGGGCCAATGAAATCGACGAACAAACGTTGAAAAGGGAGTTCAGTGAGGTGCTGCTTTCCCATGGTTGGCTTATGGAAGGCGTTTTGAGTTTTGTTGCCTTTGCAGATATCGCATGATTTCACGTGCGTATTTACATCTGCAACCATACCGGGCCAATAATATCTATCGCGGATACGTAATAGGGTCTTACGGATTCCACCATGACCAGCTGAATGTGACGTGTGTGATAACTCTACCAAATTCCTCCGCAGCTCTACCGGAACACAGAGCTTCCAGGCATGGTCGTCCTGTAATTCGTCTCCCCGGATAAACTGTGTTCGTCTGTACACGTATCCGTCTGATACACAGAGTTCCGGTAATCTGTCTTTGTTTTCTGTTATAGCCTGTTGTAACTCTGTGTATTCGGGCGACTTGATAGCTTCTGAGTTAATGTCAATGTCCAGTGTTCTATCCTGAATGTCGATCTCGTCCATACCCATTCGTGATAGGGCATCAGGCACTACGTTTTGGGCCCCTTTACGGTGTTCTATATTGAAATCATACGCCTGTAGCTTAAGACTAAGGTAGACCATCCACGTAGGACCTGAACTTCTTTATGCTTATAACAGCAACGTAACATTCCAGTTCAGTGATGCTGTAGTTACGTTGCGCCTTATTGAGTTTTGCGGACACATACGCTATTGGTCGTTCGTTGTTGTCGTCGTCCAGTTGGAACAGTACTCTACCCACCCCGTCAGTCGATGCGTCACAGTGTATGTAAAAATGTCTGTTTAAGTCCGGATGTGTCAGTCCGGGTGCCGATATCAGGCTCTGTTTTAAACTATTAAACGCTTTCGTAGCCTCGTCCCTCATTGCAATTTTTTTTATATTTTCTTTAGTAAGTCTGTCGTGTAGCGGTGCAGCAATCGTCGCGTAGTCTTGTATAAACCGTCTGCACAATCCCGTCATCCCTACGAACCTTCTGAGCTGCTTCGGGGTTCGTGGTTCGGGAAAGTCCCTCATTGCCGCTATTTTGCTGTCATCTGTCCGGATGCATCCATCCCCGACCACGTATCCGAGATAGCGCACTTCCTTGAAACAGAATTTACTCTTTTCAACATTAATCGTCAATTTCGCATCTCGAAGACATTTAGCTACAACAGATAAGAAATATAAATGGGACGAAAAATCTTCGGAACAAACAAGTAAGTTATCTAAATAACCAAACACTGATTCACGAAGGGAAGCGGGTATAACTTTGTCCATTAAACGACACATACGCTGCGCAGCGTTGCACAGCCCAAAGGGCATGACCGTAAAATGGTACAAAGGTCTACCAGGCACCGTAAAAGCCGTCTTTTCTCTAGACTTTGTCTCTAATGGTATCTGCCAAAATGCGTCTTTCAAGTCGATGGCAGATATATAGCGTGTATTTTGAAGTCGGCTTAGGATACCATCGATGTGGGGGAGTGGGTAAGCATCTTTTATGGTGCGTTCATTAACCTTGCCAGCGTCGAGGCACAGTCTGTTCTTGGTTCCCTTGATGACTAAGGACACCGGCGAGTTCCAGCAGCTGTTGCTTTCTTCTATGACTCCCATCTCGAGCATGCCGTCGAGTTCGTGGAATATTAATTTTTGTATGGCTGGCGATATGGGGTAATGGCGTGGCTTCACGGGTAGATATTCATCCGTTACCTCATTCACGTGCTCCTCAATGTCTGTTTTCCCCAAACCAAGAACAGCGAACGACGGAAACTGTGCCTTTATGCTCTCTAACGCTTTACTCTCCTCAGGGCTCAGAATGTGTTGCACCGCATCAAAACACAGGTCCCCCTCGGCTGGTGCGAGTTCTGATACCACGGCCTTGCTGGCCGCAGCACCCCGTGCCCTACTAATAACACTAAGGTCGAAGGCCTGCCAAAAGTCAACCCCTAAGCAGACTTCCTGCTGTAGACCAGGAACTCCCCCTGTGGGTTAGGGGTTAGAATATGCCCACGGTAGGTATACCGGTCGTAAACGGCGACCATAATACCATGGGTACCCAATCCATGAGTAAGGTGTTTTACTCGAAAGGTAGCAGGGTGGACGCGGATATCACCCTGTGGGACCCTAGGCAAGGTCTTTATAAAAACTGCTACCGCGGGAGCAGGAGAAGCCAGTGTGATCTGGTGCACTGCATCGAACGATGCTTTGTACTCAGGTCTCACCTCCTGTCCTGGGATGGCCCCCTTGTGGGAGCATCGCGGTGGTTGTGGTTTCAAATAGAGTTCACTTATGACACGCTCTGAGTAGACTTGTTTTCCCTTGGGGCGTGCAAACCCAAGGGAATTCGGTCTCATGCTTGCCACTGCAATTCCAATTTCATTAAGAAACTGACCCTGAGGGGCAGTTGAAAGGTTGGTCACATCCCTTAATTGTGGCAACCGGAGATGCCGGTTACGTATGCTGTAAAACGATGACGAAAGATGGTGAAGAAACGCATGTCTATCGTCAGCCGAAAAACAATCGATAATTGTACGAGTGGGCCGGTGCTCATCTCGTCTTTTGAGATGTTTGAGGCTGCTTTAGACTGCGTAAGCGAATAGGAGGCGTTCGCGGAATGGATGGCCACATCCAAAAATGTGGCAAGATTTGACGCTCTCAAATCACTGCAGTGTGGCGGACTGCAATGCAAAGATGTTGCTGGGGCAGGTACTCGGTCACTTGCAGGTCTGTGAGCGGTTGGACACATCCCTTTAATTGTGGTAGGAGTGTAATTGGAGGCAAAATGGAGCATAATTGTTGCGTAATTGAGTGAAAATTGGAGTGAAATAATAGTAGCAAAAATGGAAGCCAATAGTAGCACAATATGGCACACAATGGCAAGTCAACGTAGTGTGGCCTCAAGCGATGTCGAGGGGCATTGTTGAGGCGGGCACTCGGCACTCACAGGTCTGTGTGCGGAAAAGGTTGGTCACATCCCTTGATTTTAATTGTGACGGAGTTTAAGACGGAGCATAGTTGGTGCCAAGCTCACTCTGTTTGTCAACGTAGTGCGGCCCTTAAGCAATATCTAAGCAAAACCAGCTCCGTCGTCAACAATGTTTACATTGTTGTCACACTGCAGGACAGGAAAGGTTGGTCACATTCCTAAATTGCGACAAAACATAATATCTCAATCTGATTAACATGTTAATCAGATATCGAGATATCAAAATCAATGAAAGAGGGATTCTGAGGCAAGCACGGAACTCGCGGTGGAGTTGCCGTGCAACCGGGTGCCATTACCCGAAAATGGAAGGGGAGGATGGATTGTCTTCCTCGGCCAAACCAAGGCTGGTTGACTTGAACACCCCAGCTCACCGATTGGTACCAACTTGTTGGGCCGAAGATCAACGGACATTGATCCGTGTTTTACACCGGAGATAGGTCTACGAAGACAGGGTCTCCTGTAAGCACGCATTGTCTGTAGACTAGGAACAATCAGAAATTCGAGATCCTGCGTCATGCCATCCCACAAAACTGGCAGCGTGATAAAACCCTTGACGGGTGTTTCGCCTCCATTTGCCGTTCTTATATTTTGACCCCTGACTGGTAGGATCAAGTGCTCTTTTCCCTCTAACAATAAACTCGAATTCTTACCTAAACAGCTAGCTCCTGCACCCGAGTCTAACAACGCTAGAACCTCATGAGCACTTATCTCGGTCTTGGCAAAGAATCTATTATCCCCTTTCACTGTGACGATTGTTGCTATTATTTTGCTTCTAATTCTCTTAAAATTCTTTTTCTTCTCCTCATTTTCTTTATTTTATTGAAATTCCTATCACCTTTTCCCTTCTTCTGCCTAGCTAATTCTTCGCAAAATAGAAATAGAAACAGAAACGGCTCACTTCTGTTTTCTCACTGCGTGGAGATGTGTATGTACGTACTCGTCAACACAGTGACGCTGTAAAAATTAGTGATAAAGAGAGCGCTGAACGAATTGCAGGAAACAACGTACCGACAAATGAAGCAAACAATACACAAACACCCTAGCATAATGCTTTGCTTAGTTTTAACGCTTAATATATTATTTTATACTGGCACTATTGTTTCTCTTCCCATTTCACACTCCATACTCTTTTTCACTTCCATGTTCAAAACTTTCATCTGCTGCTCTGTTGATATCGTCTTGCTTGTTTATTTTGATTATGTATGAAGTGAATAACGATTGTGCTGACAGTGGGCAGGTAAGGTGTATCTTGAGTCAAATATGTAAAAAACATCCAACATTTAATATGTGTCATTTAAATACTCGCAGTCTTACGGTTCATAAATTAGACTACCTTTCATACGTGTTTGCTGATCTAAACATTGACTTAATTTGTATTACCGAAACGTGGTTCAAATCTGGCGTTGAAGACCATTCATATTCATTAGATAAATATGTATTGCTGAGAAATGACAGGAAAAATAACATCGGTGGTGGTGGAGTTGCCATATACTGCAAAAATTTTTTGAATCCAAAAGTAATTTATCGCTCAGATCATACCAGTGAGGTAGAAAGTATATTTATTGAAATAGGCGATGCTCGAACTAAGTGTTTTGTGGCTTGTGTATACAACCCCAATAGGTCAAATGACTTAACATGCTTATTTATTAAACTCTCTGAATATGCAATAAATTATGAACATGTCATCATCTGCGGTGACTTAATATTGATATCCTTAATAATGATTCCCTCAGTAAAAACCTTTTAAGTAACTTTCAGGCAAATGATCTGTGCATTGTGAACACATTCGCGACCCGTTTTTCTCCAAATAGCAAGGCAAGTTTACTCGATTAAATATGTGTTAACGATGCCAATAACATAAATCATATTGACCAATTCCCCATGGATGTTATTTCTGACCACGAAATGTTATTTTTATCATATGATCTGAAATTCAACGTAAAAGAGCCCGACTTTGAATTGACCTATAGCAACTATAATGCTGTAAACCTAGATAAGCTAAGTAATGAAATCCAAGGTCATAAAAAACCATGGTTCTCAAATGAAATTTTGAAGCTTTTAAGAAAACGTGAGAAAGCTTACAGAGAATGGAAGCAATTTCCATATGAAAACAAATGGGAAGCCTATCGTCGTTTGCGCAATCAAGCTACCTTATGTATCCGGAATGCTAAGGTGGCATATTTAAATAGTAAATTTAATGCAAATTTGCCTCCAAAAATGCTATGGAAGAATCTTCGCACTTTTGGAGTATCCAAAAGTGATAATATTCAATGCAAATTTGACCCTAATGTCATAAACTCACACTTCCTGAATGGTAATATAAGCGATAACAGTGTAAATTATAATGATGATCATAACACCAGTTATGAACAAAGTAAGATGGGTAGTATAGGCAGAAGAACAGATATTGATATTGATATTTTTGACTTCTCAGTTGTAACCGAAAGTGATGTCTTGGATGCTATATTTGACGTTAAGTCTAACGCCGTTGGATTCGATGGCATCAGTATACGATTTATTAAACTTATACTTCCATTTTTTACAGCTTCACTAACACATATTTTTAACTTTTCAATTATGTCCGGTGGGTTTCCAAGTCATGGAAAATAGCTAATGTTATCCCTATTCCTAAAGTAAGGTCTCTATGTTCTTCCAAAGAATTTAGACCAATTAGCCTATTGCCAGCCTTGTCTAAGGTTTATGAGAAGCTATTAGCTAAGCAGATAATTGATTATATATAACAATAACTTACTATCTGAGGACCAGTCGGGATTCAGGAGAGGACATAGTTGCGCTACTGCCATGCTTAAGATTCTTGAAGACATACGCCCTGCCTATGATCGTAATGAGCTTACAGTACTTGTACTTTTAGATTTCTCACGAGCTTTTGACACAGTTGACTTCAGAATACTTCTTCATAAGCTGGAAATAAACTATAACTTCAGCTCTTATGCTATAAAGCTAATCCAAAACTACCTCACAGCTCGATTTCAGCAAGTTCAATGCGGTGATAATGTCTCAAACTTAAAGCGTATAACATCTGGTGTCCCACAAGGATCTATTTTGGGTCCAATATTGTTTACACTTTTTATTAACGACATAGTTCCTTGTTGCCAAAATGCCAAAATACATCTCTACGCGGACGACACACAAATATACTTGTCACGCCCTATTGGGCTTACCGAAGACTTGTTCGTCAGGCTGAATGAAGACTTATCACGCATAGGAAATTGGGCTCACAGAAATAAGTTATATATGAATGCAGCGAAATCTAAGGCGTTATCAATATCAAGCGCAACATGTGACTTGAAAAGCCTTCCTGAAGTTATACTTAATGAAGGCAAAATATTATTCCAAGACGTGGTCACTAATTTAGGCTTCAGAATTAACTCTAAATTAACTTGTGTGGACCATGTTAACCTTATGGTCGGTAAAATATATAATACCCTTCGAAATTTGTACAGAACTGCCTATTTACTACCACGTGAAACAAAAATGAAGCTGGTCAAATCTCTTATAATTCAAAAAATTTCTTATTGGGAACTTATATACGGTAATCTTGATTCGTCTTCACATAATAAATTGCAGCTTGCCTTAAACGGTGCTGCCCGTTTCGTTTTTTCTAAAAAGAAATTTGATCACATCTCTTCATATGCCGTGCAAATTCTCGGAAGTAATGTTAATAACTTCTTAAAGCTTAGAAATCTATGCTTCTTGCATAAGCTACTTCATTCCAAAAATCCACCTTACTTATTTGAAAAACTAAATTTGTGTCAGTCCACTCGGACCCTAAATCTATTGGTCCCTAAGTTTAAATACACAACATCCTCAAGACTGTTCTTTGTCAGTACAATCTGCCTATGGAACTCACTTCCCTCCAAAACAAAAACTATTAAAGAAGCAGGATGTTTCAAACTAGCAGCATTTTCTTTTCTTAACTCTTAAATTACTCTAAATCTTTAAAGTTTTAATTGAATGTTTGATAATATATACCATTGAAAATTTGTTTGTATTTAACTTTTCTGTTTTTATATTTGCTTTGTTATATCTTTAGATGAATAAGTAAATTTCTTTTTGTAACATTTAGGTATAATTACTTAATCGGATTGATGTACTGCCTAAAAGCCTAAGTCTTCCTTGTACAAACACTAAATAAAAAAATAAATAAATAAATAAATATACGTCTCCGAGCTTCTTCATACCTCAGTTTTCTGATATGTAGGCTTTCCTTTTCTGCTATTTGTTTACTTCCCATACGCTCTTCGCTATGTAACTCACGCGCTTCTTGCCTACGTTTCATGATTCTAATTTTAGCATTTTCTATTCCGGGTTGCCCTTGTTCTGGACAGAGTGCCCGGATGTCTCCGCCAGACCCCGGTTTCCCGCCTCAGGTTTGAACACACGGAATGGCGAGTCACTGCTACATGTAAAACATTTCATAAGGTGGAAGGAGGACTTACATTTACTGTCCTTTGCTGCTTCAGCCGGGTTCCTAACATAGTAGTCTACCGGTATTCCACAAGCAAAGCACAACATGAGGTGGAATGGAGACGGGCAAAAGGATTGGTTTGGGACACTACTAACACACTTCATTTGGTTATGGGGCGAATCACGTACGTTTGGATCGTAGGATGGAGGATGGGGTTTTGACGGATCACGGGAAGAGGTGGGCCCGGGCTTCATTTTGTTTGCCCGTGAGATATCGTTATTGAAGGCTTCAACTTCTACTTCCCCGTCTGCCTCTGTACTTCAAATCCTTTTGCTAACTTTTAGCTCGCTCACTCCTTTAAACCGAGCCCTATTCTCTTTCATGAGCTTTTCAGCTCGCTTGTACTCATGTTTTAACTCAGCTAGGGTCGATAATTTGGTGGCAAACGTTAAATTAGCTAAAAAGGGCTTAAGATTGCCTTTTATTATATTGACGATTTCTGCTTCTGGAATCTTTTTCCTCAGTCTGAACGTGAGATCATGGACTTCCGCGTAGAACTCATCGAAACGCTCTTGTAGGAGTTGCTTCCGTTCCATGATCTCGCGAATCACCTCATAATCAGAATCTGCAGACTTAAATTTAGCTAAAAAGCCTTGAGGCGAAAGTAGTCAAAGTCTTTGTCGTCAGCATTATCTTTTAGGACCTGCCAGTACCATTTGAGAGCTAACCCGGTCACCAAACAGTGAAAGTCAGCTAGAAGCTGTTCATATGTCAAATTGTACTGCATCCTAATCTTCTCTACTCTAAAGACAAAGCTTTCTACTGTCATCCCTTTGGGTGACCCATCAAACTTTAGGTGCCATTTCTCTTCCTATCATAAATGTTCCTGGTCCTCTCGTCCCGCTGTTCTCCCTCGTTAATCGTTTCCCTATTTTCCCTATCATTATTTGGACCTCGTTTCGAAGTTGACGCTGGTTGCGGTCGTGGCGCTGGTCCTTGCATGGACAATTCTACGTCAGCTAGACGGTTACTTAATCTTGACACATCTAGAACGATCTGCTTTTGTTGAGATATCGTCTCCATAATGGCGTTGAGGTTGTCGATGTGAGCTGCCGGCTGTGCTCTTGCGGATCCGCGTTCCTTCCCTGTGTTTTCGGTTGGCCTTCGTGACATAGCACCTCCAAAAGCACCACCCATCTGTGGAACATCCCCCGACTCGGACATATCCAACAACGACAACTTGCGCAAAAATCTAAGGGAATTATCTTCGTTATCCACTATTATCGTAATTGAGACAACAACCTCTTTTTCTCCTCTTTCGTCTAGACTCCAGGTTAGCGAAAATCCTGGCAGAACAGCGCTTCAAGAAGTCAGTCGGCAGAGAGTCTACTGGTATCTTTATACCCGTGTCTATTTGAGTGAATATAGAACCGGCCACTTGGTTTTCGAGTGCCCTAGTAATGCTGCGTGTGACCGGTCCCTTTCTGTTGCGACTAAGAATTCCTAACCCTGGCCTCGGTATTTCTTCCCGATCTTGATGATTATCCATATACCACCTCGATGAGGTACCGAATAAAACAACCCAAATAAAAGGAAATCAACAAAAATATCGGGATCGAAGTTACCCCCTAAGATTCCAAAAGAAAATATATATTAAAAAGGTGGAAAGATAATCAATTAAGTAATTTCGCGAAGAAAAAAAATTCAAAAATAAACGTCTGGAGGCAAATCAAAAATTCAGTATGTATATTTGTATTAATATAAAAGGGTATATTATATAAGTACAATCTATATGTACGTGTGCAAAAAAAGGGTTAAAATTCTCAGGTGTAAAATAATTGTATGTGTGTAAATGGGTATCTATCAAATAAAACTTCTAACTTCAATAAATTTCTATAAAAAATATTAAAAGATATGTATGCGTGTGTATACAGATGATTAAAACAAAATTTCACAAATGTGAAATATGTATGTGTGTGGATACGCTTGCATATGTATGTTTTTTGCAAAAAAAATCCAAAATACCAATAACCACTAGAAGAAATTCAAGACGTGGTTGGTTGTAAGAAACATTAGCTATCTGTGCTTTAATTCGCTACAAATACCTACAATAAAAAATTTGTTAGTGAAATGAAAGTTCCACTAAAATATATATAAAAAAGCAAAAAAAATCACGATAGAAATTCAAATTCGTGGTTAAACCCAACGCTCTTAGATAACTAGATGTACCTTAAGTTCGCACAAAGGCTGAAATATTCCAAAGAAAAAGGAAATGAAAATTCAGTGTGTTTACAAAAAAAATTTATTGAAAAGAAACAACACCCAAATTCAAACCTTGATTTTTTTTCTTCTCGGTATGGAGCCAACCTAAGTTGTTTTTCGGTTGAATGAATGTTAGTAACAAAATGTTGAGAAAAAAACGTTAATCTATAAAAATGGTGAACGATATAAAACTTTGATAAATCTCTAAATCTAAAAGTTTGTGGTTAGAGTGATTGGTGTTGACCTCGCGAAGGAAACATAATTTAGAATGGTGTTGCTTTGGTCCGTCAGCATTCTGTCCAATGTCATGTCAGCTAAACCGCCAGTCTATCTCTAGAGCGGCACATCGCCAGTCAGAGTACTTGCTCCAGCCGTGGCTGCCTAACACCTATCTCACTAAAAAAGAAAAAAAAACCCAATTTACCCCCAGTGGTTAATAGCTATAAACCTCACATATGGGTGGTGCTAGAACACCCATATGGCAGCTTACGCTTTGCCACAGAAAACGTCTTACTTTGTGCTAGTCTCGACTTCGAATACCACCTTACTATGACGTTGCGATCGAAGAAAGAGCACTTCGAAGTCAGACTAACACTACCCCCCGTCTGACTTATTGTTACTTGTTACGCTGGCACAAATCAATTTCAGTCGTCTGAAAGTGATGCTACCCCGTAACTGTCCGAGAGAAGGAAAATAATCTAGTTAGGAAATTAAATTTGAAATAAGAAAAGTGAGAAATTAGAAGAAGTTAAAAAAAGAATACAAATAAAAATAGTAAGTTATGATGGAAAAGGAAAAGCTTGGGCAATTCGTTGGAAATTTGAAGAAAAGAACTGAAAGAAAACTTAATAGAATGAAATGTGAAATGAAAAGGAAATGAAAATTCAGTGCGTTTACAAAAAAAATTTATTGAAAAGAAACAACACCCAAATTCAAAACTTGATTTTTTTTCTTCTCGGTATGGAGCCAACCTAAGTTATTTTTCGGTTGAATGAATGTTAGTAACAAAATGTTGAGAAAAAAACGTTAATCTATAAAAATGGTGAACGATATAAAACCTTGATAAATCTCTAAATCTAAAAGTTTGTGGTTAGAGTGATTGGTGTTGACCTCGCGAAGGAAACATAATTTAGATTGGTGTTGCTTTGGTCCGTCAGCATTCTGTCCAATGTCATGTCAGCTAAGCCCCTAGTCTATCTCTAGAGCGGCACATCGCCAGTCAGAGTACTTGCTCTAGCCGTGGCTGCCTAACACCTATCTCACTAAAAAAGAAAAAAAACCCAATTTACCCCCAGTGGTTAATAGCTATAAACCTCACATATGGGTGGTGCTAGAACACCCATATGGCAGCTTACGCTTCGCCACAGAAAACGTCTTACTTTGTGCTAGTCTCGACTTCGAATACCACCTTACTATGACGTTGCGATCGAAGAAAAAGCACTTCGAAGTCCGACTATCACTACCCCCGTCTGACTTATTGTTACTTGTTACGCAGGCACAAATCAATTTCAGTCGTCTGAAAGTGATGCTACCCCCGTAACCCTAACCTCTCCGAGAGAAGGAATATAATCTAGTTAGGAAATTAAATTTGAAATAAGAAAAGTGAGAAATTAGAAGAAGTTAAAAAGAGAATACAAATAAAAATAGTAAGTTATGATGGAAAAGGAAAAGCTTGGGCAATTCGTTGGAAATTTGAAGAAAAGAACTGAAAGAAAACTTAATAGAATGAAATGTGAGAACAAATAAAAAGATGATCGGGCTATTGCGTTGGGCGCCATTGTAATGTAACTGCTTGGTCCGGGCGAGAAGGGTAGCGGGTACGCATGCTGGTAACCCGGCGTCCATGTCAGGTGTAGTCATCCCAGCCCTCTTGTTCATGAGGCATGAACAACCTTGAACTCGACTTTGACTCCGATAACCGAGTGGAGTTCCCTTATCCTGACTTCGTCCGTCTGTTAAAGTCTGAAGTCGGGCCTAATCCATGGTCTGTCAGTCTAGTCGCAACACCTCACTAATTCCTAGTGTGCCGCAAGGGCAACACCCACACGAACACCAAGGGGAAACTAAACTTGCATCATTTCTACTACCTCTCAACCAATGAATACTAAAGAAAGCATATCTTTTCTGAACAAATTTATTTTTAACAACTTCAAGTTTAGCTTATCGATATACTCAAAGACTTAAATCTATTATTACGGCTTTAACTATTCTTAATTCAAAATCCTCGGATCCTAAATACTAGCTGTTTAGTTAATTGAAAGATAAAAATATAAAATAAAACTAAAGAACTATAAACTTGGAAACGGAACACCCTTTTTACTAATTCAAGTTAGGGCTAACTAAAAAAACAAGGAAAATTTAATTAAGGTAAACCTAACATAAATAAATACGAAAAGAAAATATAAGTAATTCAAGGGATCACCACTTTTTTCTTGTTCTTAACTAACTCTCGCTTCTTTTAGTTATAATTTACTTAATAAATATGTGTATATGTATGTGTGTATACAGAGCAAAAAAAAAGAGATTATATAAAAATATTAACAAACTTTTCCATTAGCCAAACTCACCACGCTCATCTGCAGATGATGGTACCAAAGCTGGAGCGGCGGAAAGCTGCAAATAAAAATAAGAGAAGAAAAAAAAACAAGTTCTCTATAGGTATGTACACTTATGTACACCAGAATGTCTTCACGTGGGTGATCAATGGAAGTCACCTCAAAGAACCTTTAGTTCCGGTTTATAAAAATATGCGTATACACACTTTTATGGTGAACGCGTTAATTCATTTAAAACAAAAAGGTAAAAGTTTGTGTTTAATGGTGATAAAAGACATTTTTAGTTTAATAAAATAGAAATAAAAATCGTTTTCTTTTCCCAAAGCATGGGAAACGAATTATAGTGGATTAGGGATGTTCATACAAACGTATGTATGAAGGCAAAGCATGTGCTGGTTTACTAAGGGATCTTATTGATCTCCTTTTTATTTAAATTTCCTTTTGTTCTAATCGCAAACATAAATCGTGAATTCAAAATGTAAAAGAAACAAATATGATTGTAAAAGAAGAACAAAAAAAAACGGAATTTAACAAAAAAAAGTATCTTCTACAAATTCAGTGGCAATTTCTTTTTTCTTAATAATGGTCGTAGAACCAAAAAAATTCCGTAAAATTAAAAAAAAAAATAGTGTATGAATATACATAAAAAAATAATGATAAATCTATGCAAAGAAGTGTGTGTTAGAACAAAAATGAAAAAATTAAATATAAGGGTTAGTTAGCTCGAACATTGGTCGGTCGCCCTTCATCAGTTTTCTTGCAGTTTGGTGTTTTTTCCTCTAGTGGTGGTGGATTAGTGGTGGGGTGTAGTTCGCTCCCTCTGTTGGCGACCTTTAGACCAGCACGCCCGCTGAATCTGCTCACTTATGATGAACTCACACCACACCAGCGACCGACTTATGGAAACTCACCCACTAACCTGTTCGATGTCTTTTAGTGATGCTCGGTGTGTGCAATTTGTAAAGTATGTCTGTGACTCCTGATGCGCTTGCTGTGATGGGTGTTGCATGTGGTGGATCTCCCACCTACTATAAAATATGCATGAGTTTTTGCTTACTGTGGACGTCGGTGTTTGTTGTTGGCGAATCGCTTTGTGTTACCTGCGATGGTGTTGGTGCTGTGTACTTAGTGGTGTATTGTGCTTTTGGAATTTTGTTGGTGTTGGATATTGCAGTGATCTTACCAGGATTTATCATTAATGTGGCATACCTTTGCGTGTATTTATTATGAATCGAGGTGTTTTGTTTGATGTGATTGGTGTTTAATGTGATTGTGTGCTGCCGGTGTTGGATTGATGTGGTGTTTATATGTTTTGCTGTCGTGTTCCTTACTTTTTCTGTGGCTGTGTATGGTGGCTGATATCTTCTACTGGAAGCTGAGCGCCGATGGCGCTGGTGGATGAAGCCGCCGTTTGGTTGTGATGTGTGGTGTTTATCGTTGTTGATGTTGGTGGATTGGTGGGGTTGGAAGCTTGGTGTTAATTTTGGTTGCTGCACCTTTTTGGTTTTTTTTTTGCTAGATGTATACATATATATTTTTTTTGCACTGTGTCGTTTCTTTTTAGGAACGGTAACTTTATTTTAACTTAGATTACTTTCACTGCACTCGCGATTTTAACTGCACGTCACTACGGTTGACTATTTTTGACAACAAAGACTGCAGTAACCCCTTTTATAGACAATCTCTGCCCTGTTGCAGCTACTGTTTTGCCTTAGAGTTTGCGGTTACACGAGCTCACTAAAAGCACTCAAAAATCCTTTTAGGCGTCGAACATATTGCGTTCAACTCTATGATATATATATATAAATATATATATACTTTATAAGTACTAACACTAATATTTGGTGTGTAACATAACCGTACGTCTAAGTAGAGAGTAAGATGGTAAATTTTAATAAACTGTTTTTAGTCTATCGCCAACCTTGCTTGACTTCACTTATTTACCTCTGCCAAATAAACATCAGTTTTGGCGACGAGTACAAAGAAAAAAAACCGTGTGCGTGGCTAAATTCCAAATAATTAATAGAATCTATTTAAATGCGGTATACAATAAAATAGTGAAATACGGACTTTAAAAAGTTAACTGTTGTAATTCTACTCATTAGCTAACATTTTTTTAAAGAAAATGCAAATTTAATATACTAAAAGTGATAAAGACAAAGTAATTTTTTTTAGAAAATAAAAATGGCTGAAAATGCAGTGGCATTAATTGGCTCTATAGAAGCATATACCGTAGGCGAAGATTTCGCTCTATATGTAAGCAGATTAAATCACCTGCTGTCGTTAAATAAAATAACGAGTGATTCGGACAAAGTGTCTTTTTTAATAAGCCTTGGAGGCGCAGACTTGTACACAACATTAAAATCAGTGTTAGCTCCAAAAAGTGAGGAAGCTTATACGTACAGTCAAATTGTAACAACACTAAAGGAGCATTTAAAGCCCAAAAAGAAAATTATATTTGAGAGCTTTAAATTTTTCAAAAGGGATCAAAATGCTTCAGAAACGATTGCTGATTTTATTGTAGAGCTCAAACAGTTAGAACAAGAGTGCCAATTTGGCGCATTTTTGGACAGAGCATTACTCATAAAATTTGTTTGTGGTTTAAGCAATCATAAAATTCAAAATCGACTACTGGGCGAGAGTAAGTTTGAGACCTTTGACAATGCATGTCAGTTGGCACTAGCCATGTAGAGCACTAGCATAAGTATGGAGGTAATGAGAGCGGGTGCAGTACATAAGCTGAATAGCTATGACGAGAAGCAGCGCAAAGTACAACATAATGCTAGGAAAAGCAGTGAACCGAAGTTAGAAAACAATCAAAGAGACAGATCTCGTGGAAGAAGCAGCAATAGAAGCAGCTCATTGAAATGTTTTTACTTTCGGAAGCTGGGACATAGAGAATGAGATTTTTGGGCGAAGCAGCGGGATAGCTCTCACGGTAGAACGAGTAAAAATGAGAATCACACAAACAAAAATAAAGTGAACAGTCGAAATATTCACTCTGTTGATTATGCACTGAACCATTTATATAATTTTTCGTCAGGTACTTATACAAAACCTCTAGAAGTACAAGTTAAATTAGAAAATACAGAAATAAATATGGAAATAGACACATGAGCTTGTATTTCTGTTTGGCATATTTCTGACTATAAACAATTTCTTTATCACATAGAATTACAAACAGTAACCAAAAGTTTAAAAGTGATTACAGGCGATATAGTTGTTGTTGTAGGCAGCGTGCCAGTATTTGTTGAATTTGCCAATAAATTGTATAATTTGGAGTTAGTAGTTTTGAATACAGAAAATAAATTTACTCCGTTAATAGGCAGAAATTGGTTATCTGTGTTGTTGCCGAGTTGGCGAATAATGTTTGGTAATGTGAACATTTATAATTTAAAATTTGAGAAAGGCAACGTAAAGTATGACTTCGATAAATATAAAACCATATTTTCAAAAGATAGTTACTCTACTATTAAAAATGTTGAGGCAGAAATAGTTTTGAAAGACGAGCATTATCCGATATTTGCAAAAGCGTACTCTGTTTCATTTGGATTGCGGAAAAAGGTGGAAGACGAAATAGATAGACTTTGTGAGCAAGGTGTTATTGCACCTGTCAATAGAAGTAAATGGGCAAGCCCAGTTGTTGTGGTTAATAAAGGTGACGACTCAATTCGATTGTGTGTGAACTCTAGGAGAATAGTGAATCGATTTGTTGAAATGGAGCACTTCGTCATCCCTCGGATTGTTGAAATATAATCAAATTTGGTAGGATGGAAATATTTTTTTAAACTTGACTTAACAGGAGCATACTTACAGGTCAAAGTCTCCGAAAGGTCAAGAGAGTTATTGACAATAAATACCCACAAGGGCCTGTATCAATTTACGAGGTTGGTATATGGTTTAAAAACCGCTCCACAATTATTTTCAAAAATAATTGGTGAAATATTGAAAGGCCTTAGTAAAGTTCAAGTATATTTCGATGATATTCTCGTAGGTGGCAGTGACCTCAATGATTGTAAAAACAACTTAAGTATGGTACTTGATAGGTTGATGGAGTATGACGTAAAGGTAAATTACAATAAATGTCAATTTTTTTAAACAGAAATTCAATACCTTGGGTATGAAATAAACGAAAGTGGCATAACCCCGTCAAAGAAAAAAGTCGAAGCGGTTGTTCGTGCACCACCACCCACAAATAAGCAACAGTTAAAATCATACTTAGGTATGGTAAATTATTATTGCCATTGCATTAGGAATTTATCATCAGAGCTATTTGTATTGCATGAACTTACGAAAAACGGTGTTCAATGGCACTGGTCTGAAAAACATCAGGAAGCTTTTGAAAGAAGTAAGAAGTTAGTGTTGGACATAGGTGTATTAGCTCATTATGACCCCTCAAAACCTTTAGTGATGCCTTGTGACGCAAGTCCGTATGGTGTAGGTGGTGTTTTATCAAACATTATTGATGGTGAAGAACGCCCTATTATGTTCGTGTCAAGCAAATTAAAAGATTCAGAGAAGAACTATTCACAGATTCATCGTGAAGCATTGGTGATTGTTTTCGCAGTCAAAAAGTTCCATAAGTATTTGAACGGATTGCATTTTACAATTGAAAGTGACCATCAGCCATTGAGAGAAATTTTTTCTGACAAAAAAGATCTACCAGTAGTGGCTGCAAATAGATTACGGAGGTGGGCAATTTTTCTGTCCATGTACGATTATACAATCAAGTATAAAAAAGGGTCACGAATGTGTCAAGCCGATGCACTTTCAAGACTGCCTTTGCCGGAAAATACAAACGAAGAGTATGATAGCATAAATATTTTTTAATTTAGTTCAAGAGCTACCGTTAAAGTTAGAGGACGTACGAGAAAACTTGCAGAAAGAGGTAATATTGAAAAACGTATAAAATTTTGTAGCAAGAGGTTGGCCAAAAGTAGTACCACAGAAGTATATGAAGTTTTATGCAAAAAGATTATCATTAGGAATCGAGAGAGGGTGTATATTTTATGGCGAACGAGTAGTTGTGCCTAACAGCTTAGTGCCACATGTGCTACAACTTCTGCACAGTGAACATGTGGGCGTAGTTCGAATGAAAGCTTTGGCGAGGACTTATGTCTGGTGGCCTGTCATAGATCACGATATCGAAAGTTTTGTTAAAAGCTGCGAGCCATGCGCAAAAAGTCAGAACGTTTCCAAGCCAATTCTAACGTCGTGGCCAAAACCATCAGGTCCATTCGAACGAATACACTTAGATTTTTGTAAAATCGATGGGGCTACTATTTTAGTTATATTCGATACTTTTTCTAAATGGTTAGATGCGAACGTTCTAAGGAATACACAGGCACATATTGTCATCGAAAAACTACGATTATTATTTTCAACATTTGGCTTGCCGAAGCAAATCGTAAGCGACAATGGCCCTCTATTCGGTTCGAAAGCTTTCATAGATTTTTGTAAGAGTAACGGGATTGAGTGCTCAAAGTCGCCACCTTATCACCCACAATCCAATGGAAGCGCTGAACGGGCTGTACAGACATTAAAAAGCTCTACGAGAACGGATCCAACACACCAAATATTACGGAAAAACAACAACATTGTAAACGACATATATAAGCAGGGGAATATCAGTCTTGATTTAAAAAAAAAAAAAAAAACAATTAACTTGCACTGCAGCTACAGCCCCAATACTGTATGGCTTACCAAAAATTCATAAAGAAAACACCCCACTTAGACCAATATCATAATCAGTAAGTGAGCCATGTTTAAAACTTTCAAAGTATTTAGGTAAAATCCTCAAAAATATAATTTCGGACAGTCTTAATGTGAAAAATTCCTTACAACTAAAGCGCAACTTAAAAGATATAACGATTGCAGACGATGAAATTTTAATATCGTTCGACGTTGTTTACCTCTTCACAAATATACCGATTCATTTAGCAATAAATTCGATTATAAAACAGTGGGGTAACCTACAAATGCATACAACAATGACGAAGAAACAATTTCAAACCTGTCTTGAATTCTGCTTGAGGGACAACAATTACTTCACGTATGATTGCACTTTTCACCAACAAGTATATGGTATGCCTATGGGGAATCCTCTTTCGCCCATTGTAGCTGATATAGTTTTAGACAAAATTCTTGACGACAGCATTGCCGAGCTAAAATGAAAGGACATATATATCAAATACATAAGCAAATATGTAGATGATATATTCGCAATAATTAAGACTAAGGACGTGGAAGAAATACTAAAAACATTTAATAACCAGCATACTAAAATAAAATTTACAATAGAAAAACAATAAGTTGCCCTTCCTAGATATTGAAATCATTAAATCAGACCAAACACTAAAAACTAATTGGTATGCCAAAGCCGTATCGTCATCCAGAATGGTAGCATCGCACGCAATAACAAAATAAAATTGGCACATAAACCAAATCAAACTTTAAGTACAATATTTACACAAACAAAAGACAAAATCGACAAAGAACAACAACACAATGTAGTATACCAAATCCAATGTAATGGGAGCGCAGCCGAAAATTGCAAACAAATAACAACAATGGTAAAAACAGAGTTGCTCATGTAAATCAATTAAAAGAGTCAAATTGTAAATTTGTTAGATTTAGTCCACATGTAAAAACGTATGTCAAATTATTTAAAATAAGAAGAACCGAAAACGATAACGATAAAGAGGAGTTAAGGATTAGAAGATCTGAGCGCATTAACGCAAGAATTTAACTCAAAGCTAAAGATTAGAATCTGTGTATAATATTGAAATAAACATAATAATGTATATATATATGTATATATAAGTTAATCTCTCGTGTCCTGAGAGATATAAAAAATTAAAGGTGCGGCGAACCCACTGTTCGCCGATACTGATTTAAAAGTAAACACGAACAACTTCAATTTCAATTAATCACAATTTATTACGTGCCACTTGCACGTCCCAAAATTAACTGAACTAAACATCCAAATTAACTTATTAGCTAACCTATTACTGCTAACTATTTATGCTGCGGTTGCAGTTCCCACATTTCGCAAGTCGAACGCTTGCGCGTGTAAACAGGAATTGCTTATATTGCAATTCCCATGATTTCAATAATTTCGATACCTGACCTGATCGTTGGTTGCGCGTGTGCTGCGTCAGCGAAGTTAGTAAGTGGAACAATATGATCACATGCCTGGCAACGTGATTAAAGGGTGCGCCATTAGTTAGTATTGGGATTACAGGTGAGATAACTCCTCCGCCTTTAAAGATCTGCGTCTCGTAGATCAAAAGTTAAAAATCGTGAAGGGGTAAAATTTTGCAGTGAGTGGTTTCGGCTTTCTGATGTTATATTGGTCCTGATCGCTGTAACTGGTAGGCTTTTATCTAGGCAATATAGTTCGGGTGTGGATTTTCCTTTAGCGATTTTGTTAACGCTGACGTTTCCCGTCCAATGTGTAGGAATTTGAACCGGTGGAAGATCTAGTCCTTTGGTGTAGCATCTCCATAGCATGCTGGCAATGAATAGTGTTGGGGGGGATTGAAATGGCTTCTGTAATGAGGGAAAAATTGATATTTTCGTTAACATACCCTAGATACTTTACGTTCTTCATCGTGATGTCGTGAATATATTCCAAGTGTATCTTCGTGGTATGATTATTTACGTTAGATAGTACAGATGGCAGGGCATGCGTTGTAACCGCCTCGCATTTATTACATTTGAACCATTATTACTCCTGATTATGCCTTGGTAGTTAGAGATAAAAATGTCGTTTTTGTTTATCAATTCGGAACTGTGAAATATTGTTGGAGGTTGACGACGTGTACCAGCTTAAATCACCCACCGATGATTCACCCAATTCCGTCCTGGATTGTTGCGATTGGTGCCTTTAATTGAAAATATGGAAACCGAGGTGCAACAAATGAAAGCTGAGTAGTGGGTTGTATACTCGTACATATGCATATATATATGGGGTATTCCATCCCATTTCGACCAATTTTGAACCCGACCCCTTTAGAATTGGCTGAAAGTTTTTCTTCTTTTTCTAGCTTACGAAAGAAGTTTTTCAGAATTTTTTCAAATTTTTTCATCCAACTCAAAAAAAGTTTTTCAAAAATTGACCGTTTGGGATTCTTTTTTTTACAAATTTGTTTTTAATTGTACTTTTCGGAAAAAATACAAAAAAAATTTTGAAGTTTTTTTTTTTTGTAATTTTGCAGTTTTTCGAGATTTTTCGAATTTCGCCATTTTTTTTTTCTCCTAAAAACTTCAAGCAATTCTGCAATCATCTCCACTAATCCCGGAGTAGGCCGATTTTTTTTTTTATTGAATTGAAAAAAAAAACTTTAAAATTTTTTTTTGTATTTTTTCCGAAAAGTACATTTAAAAAAAAATTCAAAAAAAAGATCCCAAACGGTCAATTTTTGAAAAAGTTATAGCATTTTGAAAAAAAAACCATTTTTTTTTTTAATTCATAACTTATTTTGAGTTGGACACCACCGTTTTTGTTTTCAAAATGCTATAACTTTTTCAAAAATTTACCGTTTGGGATCTTTTTTTTTTATACTCAGTTGAGCAGAGCTCACAGAGTATATTAACTTTGATTGAATAACGGTTGGTTGTACAGGTATAAAGGAATCGAGATAGATATAGACCTCGAAAAAAAATTTGATTGAGCCATGTCCGTCCGTCCGTTAACACGATAACTTGAGTAAATTTTGAGGTATCTTGATGAAATTTGGTATGTAGGTTTCTGAGCACTCATCTCAGATCGCTATTTATAATGAAGAATATCGGACTATAACCACGCCCACTTTTTCGATATCGAAAATTTCGAAAAACCGAAAAAGTGCGATAATTCATTACCGAAGACGGATAAAGCGATGAAACTTGGTAGGTGAGTTGAACTGATGACGCTGAATAGAAAATTAGTAAAATTTTGGACAATGGGCGTGGCACCGCCACTTTTAAAAGAAGATAATTTAAAACTTTTGCAAGCTGTAATTTGGCAGTCGTTGAAGATATCATGATACAATTTGGCAGGAACGTTACTCCTATTACTATATGTATGCTTAATAAAAATTAGCAAAATCGGAGAACGACTACGCCCACTTTTGAAAAAAAAATTTTTTAAAGTAAAATTTTAACGAAAAATTTAATATATTTACAGTATATAAGTAAATTATGTCAACATTCAACTCCATTAATAATATGGTGCAACAAAATGCAAAAATAAAAGAAAATTTCAAAATGGGCGTGGCTCCGCCCTTTTTCATTTAATTTGTCTATGATACTTTTAATGCCATAAGTCGAACAAAAATTTACCAATCCTTGTGAAATTTGGTAGGGGCTTAGATTCTGGGACAATAACTTACTTCTGTGAAAAAGGGCGAAATCGGCTGAAGCCACGCCCATTTTTTATACACAGTCGACCGTCTGTCCTTCCGCTCGGCCGTTAACACGATAACTTGAGCAAAAATCTATATATCTTTACTAAACTCAGTTCACGTACTTATCTGAACTCACTTTGTATTGGTATAAAAAATGGCAGAAATCCGAATATGACCACGCCCACTTTTTCGATATCGCAAATTACCAAAAACGAAAAAATGCCATAATTCTATACCAAATACGAAAAAAGGCATGAAATATGGTATTTGGATTGGTCTATTGACGCAAAATATAACTTTAGGAAAAAACTTTGGGTGTGACACCTACCATATTAAGTAGAATGAAATGAAAAAGTTCTGCAGGGCGAAATAAAAAACCCTTGAAATCTTGGCAGGAATACTGTTCGTGGTATTGTATATATAAATAAATTAGCGGTATCCAACAGATGATGTTCTGGGTCACCGAGGTCCACATTTTGGTCGATATCTGGAAAACGCCTTCACATATACAACTACCACCACTCCCTTTTAAAAGCCTCATTTATACCTTTAATTTGATACCCATATCATACAAACACATTCTAGAGTCACCCCTGGTCCACCCTTATCGCGATATATCGAAAAGGCGTCCACCTATAGAACTAAGCCCCACGCCCTTTTAAAATACTCATTAACACCTTTCATTTGATACCCATATCGTACAAACATATTCTAGAGTCACCCCTGGTCCACCTTTACGGCGATATCTCGAAAAGTCGATCACCTCTAGAACTAAGGCCCACTCCCTTTTAAAAAGACTCATTATCACCTTTCATTTGATACCCATATCGTACAAACAAAGTCTAGAGTCACCCCTGGCCCACCTTTATGGCGATATCTCGAAAAGGCGACCACCTATACAACTACCACCACTCCCTTTTAAAACCCTCATTAATACCTTAAATTTGATACCGATATCGTACAAACACATTCTAGAGTCACCCCTGGTCCACCTTTATGGCGATATCTCGAAAAGGCGTCCACCTATAGAACTAAGCCCCGCGCCCTTTTGAAATACTCATTAACACCTTTCGTTTGATACCCATATTGTACAAACGCATTCTAGAGTCACCCCGGTCCACCTTTATGGCGATATCTCGAAAAGGCGTCCACCTATAGAACTAAGGCCCACTCCCTTTAAAATACTCATTAACACCTTTCGTTTGATAGTCATATTGTACAAACGCATTCTAGAGTCACCCCTGGTCCACCTTTATGCCGATATCTCGAAAAGGCGACCACCTATACAACTACCACCACTCCCTTTTAAACCCTCCTTAATACCTTTAATTTGATACCCATATCGTACAAACACATTCTAGAGTCACCCCTGGTCCACCTTTATACCCATATCTCGAAAAGGCGACCACCTATGATAGATAGATGTTGTGAGGTTAAGCACTGCGACCTATTGGTCTATTGTGCCCTCAATTCTCTTTAGAACACTTCATCCAAGCCGAGTTCCCTGAGAAAATCCAGAATGGTTCCCGGCTTCAGAGAGTGTATGTGACTATTTCCTAGTTTGGATGATCCTAGGATTCTAAGTCTTCGTCTCGCGACTGCCTCACATTCCTTCAGGATGTGTTCTGCAGACTCATCTTCGACATCACAGAAGCGACAGAGGCTACTAGCTGATATGCCCAATTTATGCATGTGGCTCTTTAGCCTACAGTGACCTGTGAGTATACCTGTTACAATCCTAAGGCTACTTTTTGGGAGGTTAATCATAGCCTTATATCGCTTCGAGTTGTACCCTCCTATTAGTGCCTTTGCCTGCCGAAGTCCTGGACTCTCGCGCCAGTGTTGTTCTCTGAGGCACGCCTCCTTTTGTATAAAGTCCTCCCTTATTGTATGTGACCCTATTGGCACCATAGGCTCGGGTCCTATTGGCTTTCCGGCCGCAGCCAACTTGGCAAGCTCGTCGGCTCGCTCGTTACCATCCACTCCTCTGTGTCCAGGTACCCATGCTAGACGGATGGTGTTGTTGACTCCTAGATTGTTTAACCTCTCCACGCACTCAAGGACTGTTGATGATTTGATCTCAACCGAAGCTAATGCCTTGAGTGCAGCCTGACTGTCGCTGAGTATAACGATTTTCTCGTTGGTATATCCCCGCTGTAAATTTATCTCTGCACACCGGCTTATGGCAACAACTTCGGCCTGGAAGATGCTCGGATATTTTCCGAGTGGTAGGGATATTTTGGTTCGGGGCCCGAAGATCCCCGCTCCTATGCCCTCCGGTGTCTTCGAGCCATCGGTGTACCATATTATAGTGTGTTCCTGGTGAAGCGCTTCAATCCTGGAGGTGTCCCACGTACATTTGTTCCCCAGCTCTATTTTGAAGCGCTTCTCAAACTTAATTATCTTCCTCGTATCATCTCTGGGAAGTTGGATAAGTGGAATCTGCTCCTGCAGCTTCGCCATGCTCCGTGACTGTATCACTTTGCCTCTTCCACATCCCTCTTTAGCTATGTTTACTAAAGTACTCCTGGCTGCCTGCTCAATTATTATATGTAGAGGTGTTAACTCAAGCAACACTTCTATTGCTGCCGTCGGGCATGTTCGCATGGCTCCCGTAATGCAGACACACGCTAAGCGTTGAAGCTTCGTGAGCGCTTTTTGTACGGTCACCATGGTTGTTCTTGATGCCCACGCAACTGCTCCGTACACTATGATAGGTCTCACTATCATAGTGTACATCCATCTTAGGATCTTTGGGCTGCATCCCCAGGATCTTCCTGCAATACGTCTGCACACCATTATTGCTCTTGTAGCCTTTGATATGGTGTTGTCGACGTGTTTCTTCCATAAGAGCTTAGAGTCAAACGTGACTCCCAAGTATTTCACCTCAGACGTGTACTCCATCTGTACTCCATCCATTGTGATTTGCCTAATCCCTTCCAGTTTCCTTTTCCTGGTAAAGGGCACAATGAATGTCTTGTTAGGGTTGATGCTTAGCCCTACCTCAGTACACCATTCTTTCGTTAACCTCAATGCCCTTTGCATTATGTCGCAAAGGGTGCTCTCAAATTTGCCCCTTACAATGATAACAATATCATCCGCGTACCCCTGACATCGGATTCCGTTGTCTGAGAGCCTCTGTAGAAGTTCATCTACTACCAGGCTCCACAGCAGGGGTGACAGGACGCCCCCTTGTGGACATCCTTTCGTTGTTTTAATCTCTACTGTGCCGTCCCCACTTGAGGTTTCGGCAATCCTCGTGCGCAATAAGGCGTTTATCCACATACGGATTGGACGCTGTATCTCTCTTCTCTCGAGTACCCGATTCACACTTTCGTGTGTCGTGTTGTCGAAAGCCCCCTCTATGTCCAAAAATGCGCATAGAGTTATCTCCCCGCACTCGAGCGCACTTTGGATTTCTGTGGACAGCTGATACAGTGCAGTTTCTGTCGACCTGCCTGTTCTGTATGCATGCTGATCTTTATGTAGTGGCACTCTAACGAGAGCCTTTGATCTAATCTCATGGTCTACAATCTTCTCCATTGCTTTGAGAGCAAAGGATGTCAGGCTTATAGGCCTAAAGGACTTAGGACTGGAGTAGTCCTTTTTAGCCACCTTAGGTATAAAGACCACTTTTGCTCTTCTCCACATCGTCGTGATGTATGCCAGTGCGAGGCTATCCCTCATAATCCTGACCAGGTGTGGGATCAATTCCTCGCCCTGCTGCAGAAAGGCTGGATATATACCATCCACTCCCGGAGACTTGTAGCTCTGAAAAAACTTTACTGCCCACTTAACTGTGCCATCGTTGAAGAGTTCTTTAGCGAGGTTCCAATCTGTGGGTGTTGGACTCCCTTCTCGAGCCTCCTCCGTTGAGGTATCCGAGGATGCGTCCGGGAAATGAGCTGCAAGCAGGGCACGTGCTCTTTCTTCCTCAGTCCTTGAGTAGGTTCCATCAGGGAGCTTAATTGATAGTCGTGTCTCCCTTTGGTCCTTGGCTAGGGCTTTGTGGAGCCTTGCCGCCTCTGGAACCTCCGAAATACCCTCACAAAATTTCCTGAAGCTCTTTCTTTTAGCTTTTCTAATCTCTTTGTTATATGCTGTTAGATTCGCTGTGTATTGCTCCCAGTTTCCCGTGCGCCTCGCTTGGTTAAAGAGTTTGCGCACGGTTTTCCTCATTTCCGAGAGTTTCCTCGACCACCAGGGGGTTTTATTTCCTGGGCCTTTGGATTCTCGACAGCTAGAGTTAAACGCTTCAATAATGACACGGTTTAAGTTATTAACTCTTGTCTCCAATTCCATATAACTTGTTCCTCTGTTCCTACTATCTATGATAGGAAGATTTCCTTGTATTATGTTCCTGAACATGTCCCAGTTTGTGTTCCTGGGGTTTTGCCTTGGTGGTCCTTCTATGGGCATAGCCCCGATGACGAACTGGATAATAAGATGGTCCGACATTGAGGGTTCAGAGGAAACCCCCCATCCAGAGACCAGCTCATCAGCCAGATCGTTACCCAGGGTTATGTCCAGGACTTCTTCTCTAGACCTAGGGATGAAGGTTGGTGAATTCCCAACGTTGTATATGCTTAGGTCATTACTAATAATAAATTCAAGAACGGACTCACCCCTCGAATTGGTGTCTGTACTGTTCCATACCTCGTGGTGCGCATTCGCGTCGCATCCCATGATCAACGGTATTTTTGCCCATCTGCAGTATTCCGTCAGTTTCTTTACACCCTCTGGAGGGACCTCGTAGTTGTCTCCCGCAAAGTAGGCCGCTGCGAAGACGATGTCTGTTGACTCTCCTTGTATTACCATCGTCGCCTGAACTGCTACGAGGTCTTGACTCATAAACTCTGTAATGCAAAAATAGTTAATGGAGTTGTTAAGCACTACACACGCTCTTGGTCTTTCTTGAGAAAGATCCCAAATTACCTTATTATTTCTCTCTTTTAAGCCTCTCACCTGACCTTTGTACACCCAAGGTTCTTGGATGAGTGCTATGCCCAGATCTTCCGAGGCAAACCTGCGTGCTATTACTGCCGAAGCAGCTTTAGCATGGTGCAGGTTGATCTGGGCAACCTTTGTGTATGGGCCGGTCAGTGCTGAAGCCTTACCGGCTCGTCCTCATCGGACAGCCGCGGGTTTTCCTCTCTTCCGTCCTCCAAACCTAGGTCTTCTAAGTTTAGACCTTCCAGGAGCTCCTCTGTTGATGGAGCTTGCGTATGCTCTTTACCGGTGATTAACCCGGTTATTGACCCTGTGGCTGACGAGACACTGGTTGGGCACTGGTTGGATGTTGCTGCCCTGGATGTTGTTGCTACCTCCTCGCTTTGCTCCCCAGTGCTCTGGACTTGTCCTGGAATGTGGGGTTGTTCCACACTGGCTTGGGCTTTTTGCTTCCAAGGCCTGACCGGGACGAAGCTGAACCGGTAGTTCACCTTGAAGCTAGCTTCCTTTATTTTAATGAACGATGCCTCGCCAATTGCCATGTTTACC